>NW_005842894.1:487916-495756 GCF_000455745.1 Alligator sinensis
TTGGCAGAGTGAGATTCAGGATATATACTGGGGAGTGGAAATGTGTTGAAAATGAGGGAGTGGGACTGGGGCTGTATAATGGAGAGTGGGAGTGTTGAAAGTGGGAGTGTGTATGTGTGTAAGGAAAGGATAATATGGAGAGTGAGTGTGTATGAGAGAGACAGGGACAGGGGTGAGGATTAGCATGGAATAGAAATAGAAATGAAATGTATAGGAAGGATGGGCTGGACTGATTTAATGTGCCTGGCAGGGGAGATACTAGGAGATAGTTTTCAGTCCAGGTTTTACTTAGTTGGCAGGGGAGATATCCTTCTTGAATAACATGCTGTAGTTAGAAGGTGAAGATCCGTCCCTTGCACTATGGGCTAGAAGGTGATTTGGCAGTTGGGATCACAAGTGAGCAGTTCTTTTTAGGATCCTCTCTGCTCATCCCACACAGGGAAGGGGCTAGAAAAGGTGCCCCAAACATAGGCCATCCCACTTTACTACCTCTCTGGTAGAACAGTTTTGTGCTCACCCTGATGAAATCCTGACTAGCATCCCAAAAGAGGACAAGATCATCCTTCTTGGAGACTTCAGTGTGAGAGTTGGCCAGGACTTTAACATGTGGAGGGGCGCCACTGGGAAGCAAGGAGTGAGTAAGGACAATTCCAATGACATCTTTTTACTCAATAAATGTTTGGAGCATGACCTTGTTATTTCTAATGCTATCTTCAGATAGGTACAAAACAACATGGCAACACCCCGACTTGAAACAATGGCACCTGCTTGACTATGTCATTGTACAAGTGCATGATCTAAAAAAAATCCACATCGTGTATCATGAGAGGAGCCAATGATTGCTGGACCGATCATCATTTAGTGCAGTGGCTCCCAACCTTGGGTCATGACCCAAATCAGGGTCGCAGGGGATCCACCCCTCACTCCGCCCCTCCCACCTGTAGGACTCTCCCGGTGCACAGTCTGTGTGGCTCTTGTCGCCACTACCCTCTGTAATCCTGACCTGGCCCATGCTCTGCTGGCACCACCAGGCACAAGTGAGTCAACAGTAGGGTCAGGGATGGGGGTCATAGCCTGGATTTAGGGTCACAATAAAAAAAAGTTGGGAGTCACTGAGTTAGTAAGATTAATTATGTTCATCAGGATTGCACTGAAACATCAAAAGCAATCCAAATCAGTCTGAAGAGAGTACAACATCAAATGCCTTCAGACCCCCTAGACACTGCAATGCCCTCCAAACACATCTCAGTAAGAAACTCATCCATTTTAGGATTGAAAATAATAACACTTGTGTTGAGGAAGATTGGCAAGCTCTAAAACAGGCCATCCATGAGGCTTGCATGGAATTTTTTGGTTATATCACCTGATGCTATTAATACTGGTTTGATTAAAACAGTGCTGAGATAAAAGGCCTTCACGATTGGAAGAGAAAAGCTTTCTGTGACTGGCAAAATCATCTTACATCCAGTCAGAATTAGGGAACTTTTCGACAGCTTAAAGCTGAAACCCAGAGGAAGATTAAAAAAATCAAGAACAAATGGTGGGAAGAGAAGGCAAAAGAAATGTAACAATTTGTAGACAATCGTGACACGCAGAGCTTCTTCAGTGCAATCAAGTTGGGTACAGACCAAATTCTTGTGAACTCCCCCACTTAGATGTGAAGATGGCAGTACACTCCTCAAAGACAAATCCATCAAAACCCACTGGAAGGAGCACTACCAAAAGGTCCTGAACCAAGAATCAATGGTGACTGATGAAGCTATTGAATCCATCCTGCAGCATCCAGTAAAGGAAGCACTTGCCAGTCCACCAACCTCTGAAGAAGCTCACCAGGTGATAGGACAGATGAAGAACAAGAAAGTTCCTGATGGCATACCAGCTGAGGTCTTTAAAGTTGGTAGGGAAACTGTGACCAATAAGCTCCATGCATTGGGAGCCTACACACGTGCAGTCAAGCTGCTTCAATGTGCAGTAATTATAGTGGATCAGAGCAGACTCAATTAATCGAGTCTGCTGGAGTGTGGTAATTGCTGCACTCCAGCAGATTCCAGTGTTATGTATATCAGTGTCCCTGTACTGAAAAATGGCGGTGGAGCTCTTCAATTAAAGCTCGTTCAGCAAACTTTAGTTAAAGTGCCTCAGTGCCATTTTGCAGGGGTTTAGGTTGTAGCCATGTTGGTCTAAGGACATAGGCAGACAGTGCCATTTTTCAACTCTCAGAGAGCTGCTCTAATTAAAGTGAGCCCCCCCTCCTCCACACTCCTCAGAGCATGTCTATAAATGCTCACTGTTTCTTAAAATCTGGAACACAAAGGAAATTCCCACTGACCTAAGGAATGCCAATATTGTCACCATTTTTAAAAAGGGAGATAAATCTGATTGTGGAAACTATCGAGAAGCCCAGGTCCAAGATGTCATGGAAGGACAACCGAGACTCATCCGGCCCTCTGACTACTACCCCATGCTGCTCATCCATGTGGGCACCAATGATACTGACAAGGGAGGCCATAAGCATATGAAAAGTAACTACGTGGCTCTGGGTGTAAGGGTGAGGGGGTCTGGGGCTCAGGTTTTGTTCTTGTCGATCCTGCTGGTCAAGGGAAAGGGCCTGGGCAGGAGCAGGTGCATCCTACAGATCAACAACTGGCTGCACAGGTGATGGTGCCAGCAGGGCTTTGGCTTCTTTGACCATAGGTTGTTCTTCCAAGAAGGACTGCTGGGAAGAGATGGGATCCACCTGACAAAGAGAGGCAAAAGCATCTTCACAGACAGACTTGCTAATCTAGTGAGGAGGGCTTTAAACTAGGTTCACCAGGGGATGAAGACCAAAACCATGCGGTAAGTAGGGAAGTTGGGATCCTGGAGGAAGAGCAAGCAGGAGGGGGCAACAGTGGAGGTGCTCTCATACTTTATGAGAAATCAGGGCAATCAACTAGTTATCTCAGGTGCCTGTACACAAATGTACAGAGCTTGGGAAACAAGTAGGAAGAACTGGAAGTCCTTGCACACTCAGAGGACTGTGACGTGACTGGAACAACAGAGACTTGGTGGGATAGCTTGCATGACTGGAGCACTGTCACAGATGGATACAGACTGTAGTGGGCAAACTGATAGTCCAGGCCTTCCCAGAACTAAGCAACAAAATTGAATGGAGCGCTTTCTGTGGCACTGGGAGATGTGAGCACTGTGATTGGGCACTAGGTGAACAAGGGACAACAGTTTCCCTATAAGGAATGTGGCTGGCACAGTGCCAGGGGATTGGTGTACCATATAAGGAATGCTTGGCACAGAGCCAAGAGATTAGACAATTTGGGATGAGAAAAGTTACAGAAGTGATGGACTGTGAATGTGTTGGGTAATATCTCCTTGTTCTTCCTGCACTTGTCTGCCACGACTTGGATTTAATAAGAAAAGGAAGGAGATCAGTAAGTTGTTAACGACCTTGATCAAGAAATAGCACCAGGATGTTGCACATTCAAATTATACATTTATTATTTCTTTTAAAGCAGAGGATATAATAACAATAACCTTGTCAATTACTTCATTGGTGAAGGCAGTTGATTTGAAAGAGAGAAAGACTCTGAACTGAAACTTCCAAAAGATACTTTGTTTAAACCAATCTAAACCGCTAATTGCCGTATTAGTGTACAGTGATCCCTGCATCTTTCACTCTTCATCCACGGTTTGGGCTGGGAGTGTCTCCTTGCAGCTCCTATACCATTCTTCTAATTATTTTTTAAACAGTGCTCTGTCCCAGTGGAGTCAGGGACATATCAAATACACTATTTCCCCACACAGTGTCCCAAAAGCTATGTCTTTTTAATTGGCTCTCAGCCGAGCCTGTTCCCGTTGCCTCAGCATTTTTCTGCACTTGCCACGGCAGCACAGTCCTTTGTAACAGCGTCTATCTGGGTCTGACCTGTTGAGTCTTCAGGTAGTCTGGAGCTCCTGACGTCCTTCTCAGCCACAGGTTCGACTTTTCCGTTTTCCTCTCTCTGGGGACTCAAATACCCCCTTGTTCCTCATCTAGTGCCCAAAGGCAATCTGTAAATGTCCCACACTCAGTTTTATTCTGGTTTTTCATGGGCTAATCATCCGATCCCTTGTCAGGTGTGAAATCTTCTTTACCTGACAGGGTGCATTCAAAGGTCACTCCTCCCAGGGTTAGTCCAAGTAACAGGGCTCCTGCTTGAGTCCCTGTTATATGGACAAACAAAGGAAAACTGTGTTAGTTCCAGAAACTAACATCCCATACACCCAGCAGAGGATCTGAGGCTGGTACCACCAAAGGTCGCTGTTGTAATGCCTAAGGAATCACTTGCCAGGTTGTATTGTGGGGAGGAAACCTGTAATAAAGTTTAGGGATTACTATTAAAGTTTACTTCATAGCAAATCAGATGAGGGACCGTGTCAATCCTTGGAGGGCTCTGGCAAAAAGAATCCTAGTAGCAACACAAACTGTTCAGGAAGGACAGGCAGGGGAGAAGAGAAGGAGGAGGAGGAGTTGCACTTCATGTAAAAGAGCCATATGATTGTTCAGAGCTCCAGTCTGAAGCTGGAGATAGGCCTGTTGAGAGTCTCTGGGTTAGGGTCAGAGGGGAGAGCAACAAGGGTAATATCGTGGTGGGGGTCTGCTATATACCACCAAATCAGGAGGAAGTGGAGGATGAGGCTTTCTTCAAACAGCTAGCTGAAGTTTCCCAGTCACAAGCCCTGGTTTTCATGGGGGAGTTCAATCAGTCTAACATCTGCTGGGAGGGCAATACAGCAGTGCCCAGGCAATCCAGGAAGTTTTTGGAGAGTGTTGGGGATAACTTGGTGTAAGTGCTGGAGCAGCCAACTAGTGGCCATGCTCTTCTTGACTGCTCACAAACAGGGAAGAATTGGTGGGGAATGTAGTGGAGGATGGCAACTTGGGCAGCAGCGACCATGAGATGATTGAGTTCAGGAGACAGAAAGGAAGGAGAGCAACAGAGTTAGGACCCTGGACTTCAGAAAAGCAGACTTTGACTCACTCAGAGAACTCATGAGCAGGATCCTCTGGGAAGCCAGACTGAGGGGGAGAGGAGTCCAGGAGAGCTGGCTGCACTTTAAAGAAGCCTTACTAAGGGTGCAGGAACAAACTATCATGATGTTCAGGAAGATTAGCAAGTATGGCAGAAGATCAGCTTGGCTTAGCAGAGAGCTCTTCAGTAAACTAAATCACTAAAAAGGAAATTTATAAGAAGTGGAAACTTGGACAAATAACTAGGGAAGAATATAACAGTATTGCTCGGGCATGCAGGGATAAAGTCAGGAAGGCCAAAGTGCAATTGGAGTTGCAGTTAGCAAGGGACATGAAGAGTAACAAGAAGGATTTCTACTATGATTCACTTTCTGGGCCCTTCCATGGCAATGGAAGCCAAATCTCTCAGCTTGTAGGCCACAAATAGACACCTGCTTTGAATCCAGCTGGAGGGTTTTGCCCCCCGTTGTCCCCTGTTCAGTACTGCTAAACTCTCCGCGTGGGTCCTTTGCCTCAGAACCATCCAAACTAGCTGACCCCAGCAGTCTTTCCTGCCCAAGTGCAGGGGGCTGGACCCGATGTTCTGTAAGATCCATCCCAGCCCGTAACAACTATGAAACTATGAAGTATGTCAGTAGCATGAGGAGGATCAGGGAAAGTGTGGGTACCTTACTGAATGGGGGAGGTAATCTAGTGACAGATGATGCAGAAATGGCTGAAGTGCTCAATGCCTTTTTCACTTCAGTCTTCACAGACAAGGCCAGCTCCCAGATTACTGCACTGGGCAGCACAGTTTGGGAAGGAGGTGAGCAGCCAACAGTGGCAAAAGAAAAGGTTAGGGACAATTTAGAAAAGCTGGATATGTACAAGTCTATGGGGCTGGATGCAGTTTATCTGAGGGGGCTGAGGGAGTTGGCTGATGTGATTACAGAGCCACTGGCCATTATCTCATCTTTGAAAACTCATGGTGACCAGGAGAGGTCCTGGATGATTGGAAAAGGGCAAACATAGTGCCCATATTTAAGAAAGGGAAAAAGGAAGATCCAGAGGACTAAAGACCAGTCAGCCTCACCTCAGTCCCCAGAAAAATCATGGAGCAGATCCTCAAGGAATCCATTTGTAAGTACTTGGAGGAGAAGAAGGTGATTAGGAACAGTCAGCATGAATTCACCAAAGACAAGTCATGCCTGACCAACCTGATTGCCTGAGATGGTTGGCTCTGTGGATATGGGGAGACCAGTGGATGAGGCATACCTTGATTTTAACAAGGCTTTTGATATGGTCTCCCACAACATTCTTGCAGGCCAGCTGAGGAAGTACAGGTAAGGTAGATAGAAAACTGGCAGGAGCATCTGGCTCATAGGGTAATAATCAGTGGCTTGTTGTCTAGTTGGCAGCCGGTATCAAGTGGAGTGCCCCATGGATCGGTCCTAGGGTCAGTTTTGTTCAGTGTCTTCATCAATGACCTGAAAGATGAGAATGAATGCACCCTCAGCAGGTTTGCAGATGCTACGAAGCTGAGGGGAGTAGTTGATACGATGGCGGGTAGGGCTAGGATTCAGAGTGACCTGGACAAATTGGAGGTTTGGGCCAAAAGAAATCTCATGAGGTTCAACAAGGAAAAGAGCAAAGTCCCGCACTTAGAATGGAACAATCCCATGCATCAGTACAGGCTGGGGGCTGAGTGGCTGAGCAGCAACTCTGCGGAAAAGGACCTGGGGGTTACAGTGGACAATAAGCTGAGTATGAGCCAGTGGTGTGCCCTTGTTGCCAGGAAAGCTAACAGCATACTGGACTGCACCAGTAGGTGTGTTTCCAGTAGGTTAAGGAAAGTGATTATACTTCTCTATTCAGCACTGATGAGGCCACATCTGGAGTACTGTGTTCATTTTTGGGCCCCTCACTACAGAAAGCATGTGGACAAACTGGAGAGTCCAGCGGAGGGCAACAAAAATAGGCTGGGGTACATGACTTCTGAGGAGAGGCTGGGTTTATTAAGTCTAGGGAAGAAAAGAATGAGAGAGGATTTAATAGCAGACTTCAACTACCTGAAGGGAAGGAATGCCTGTGCACTACTGTATTGCCCTCCCAGCAGATGTCAGAGTGATTGAAGTGCCCCATGAGAGGACTGAACTAGACTCCTCCAAAAGAGGATGGAGTTAGACTGTTCTCAGTGGTGGCAGATGCCAGAGCAAGGAGCAATAGTTTCAAGCTGCGGCAAGGAAAGTTTAGGTTAGATATTAGGAAGAATTTTCGCACTAGGAGGGTAGTAAAGCACTGGAACAAGTTGTTAACTCTCCCAGACAGGTTGTAGACTCTCCATCCTTGGAGGTTTTTAAGACCCAGCTAGACAAAGCTTTGGCTGGGATGATCTAGTTGGGGTTGGTCCTGCTTTGAGCAGGGGGTTGGATTAGATGACCTCCTGACGTTCCTTCCAACTCTAATTTTCTATGATTCTATCACCTTCCACTCCATTGCTGGGAAGATTCTTGCTCAAATTCTGAAGAACCATCTGCTCCCTCTTGCTGAGAAAATCCTTCCTGAGTCTCGATGTGGCTTTAGAACATCAAGAGGCACCATGGACATGATTTTTGTGGCCTAGCAGATCCAGGAAAAATGCCGAGAACACCAGGAACTGTATATGACCTTTATTTATTTGACCAACACCTTTGATTCTGTTTACCGTGAGGCTCTATGAAAGATCTTATCAAAGTTTGGCTGCCCAGGGAAATTTATTACCATCTTAAGATTCATAGATTCATAGATGTTAGGGTTGGAAGGGACCTCAATAGATCATCGAGTCCAACCCCCTGCATAGGCAGGAAAGAGGGGTGG
>NW_005842894.1:496303-500427 GCF_000455745.1 Alligator sinensis
TTCCGTGCCACCAAGCAGGTCATTTCCTAGGCAGTAGGTATGCTGGACATTTTTCCTCCCTAGGTGCAGCACTTTGCATTGCTCCTTGTTGAATTGCATTCTGTTGTTTTCTGCCCATTTGTCCAACCTGTCCAGGTGTGCTTGTAGTTGTTCCCTGCCCTCCGGCGTGTCCACTTCTCCCCACAGTTTTGTGTCATCCGCAAACTTGACAGAGTACACTTCACTCCCTCATCCAAGCCACTGATGAAGACATTGAGGAGTATGGGTCCAAGGACCGAGCCCTATGGGACCCCACTGCCCACACCCTTCCAGGTTGATACTGACCCATCCACTGCGACTGTCTGGGTATGACCCTCTAGTCAATTCGCCACCCACCGGACTGTGTAGTCATCCAAGTCACAGCCTCTCTTTCATGACCAGGTGACTGTCTCTGACCTATGCAGTGCCTCCGCTATGGAGCCCTTTGCCATTCAAACTGGCATTAAGCAGGGTTGTACGATTGAATCAATTCTGTTTTCTATTTTTCTTGCGGTCATCAAGATGCTCATCTGTGATTGTCTGCCACATGACATCAGTACTGAGTACATTATGGATGGGAACCTTTTCAATCTTTCCTGCAATCATGACAAAACCAAAGTTACATCAGCCTGAGTTGTGGAATTTCAGTACTCCAGTGATCGTGCCGTCATTGCACATACTGAGGAGGCCCTCAACTGCTTCTCTCAAGCAAACCAGTGCCTGGGACTGACCATTAACATTGGAAAAACAAAGGTGCTTCTGCATCTTGCTGCATGTCAGTTAACTCCCCTGGCAAATATCCTCATTGATGGTCAAGAGCTGGAGAATGCTGAATACTTTGCATACCTCAGCAGTCATCTCTCAGAGAAGGCCAACATTGAGGAAATGCAGTATAGAATGCAATGTGACAGCTCTGCCTTTGGAAGACTGTATCATCATATGTTCAATGATCATGACATCAGGATTTGAGCAAAGCTGTGGTCATTCCAACTCTGTGGTCATTCCAACTCTTCTCTATGTCTGTGAACCTTGGGTGACCTTCAGAAACCACTGGAACAGCCTGGAACACTTTCACCAGCCCTACCTCTGGAAGATCCTTTGTATAAAGTAGGATGATCATCACAGAAATGCTAGTGTCCTTACCGGAGGTAAACACCACCAGCATAGAAGCATTGATTATTTAACGGTGGTGGACAGGGCACTGTGTGTGCATGCCCGATGTACATTTATCAAAACAAACTGCTACAGTCCCAACTCAGCCAAGGACAAATGACACATGGGGGCCAAAGAAAACGCTTTGATAACACCCTCAAGGTAAGCATTAAGTGTGGCAATGGCATCACAAATTGCAAAAAACTAGCCCAGGACAGGGCTGCATGGAGAGACTTTGTGAGAGAAGGCACATCTTACTTTGAGGAAAATTGTCTTGCCCTCAAGGCAGAAAAATGACAGAAATGAAAGGAAAGGAAACATGACCAAGAAATCCACAGTTTGACTCTCCTTTTAACGAACAACTGTGGTGTCTGCCAGAGAGTCTGTTGCTCTAGAATCAGCCTTCTTGGCCATCAATGGCCCCCCGGGTTTCTTTCCCTCCGGGTGTGTGTATCACATAAAGCAGCGGCCCTCCACGTCCCATTGTAAGTATCACCTATTCCTTTTCTCCCTCACTTTTGTCCTGGTTGTGGGTTACCCCTCCTTGTTTGTGAGGGGAAGGTAAGGTCTACCAAGCAGTTGCCTGAGGAGCAGACCACGCTTGGAGGACCAGAGACAGGGACACGAGCCTAATAAAGTTTCCCCTCTCCCTCAGTAAAGTCTACCCCATTCTTGAGGGAATATTAAGTTGTTGTTGATTTGTGTTATTAAGGTTTAGATAGGATAAGTATAAGGTAAGAGTTACATTGTTGTATTGGTAAGGGTCATTGTGGGGACCAGGTGTGTGTGTATTGTTTACTTACCTGATGTTTGTTGTGATTTAATAAACCGTTCTATCATGTCAGTTTACATCCTGTGTGTGTATTCTAATTAATCCTAGCTCAGTAATTGCCGGGTTAGCTAGGTGGTGATCAAATACACCCTGATTAACCTGTTAACCGACTCAGTCAAAAACCACCCCTTGTTGGTCTGGACTTGCTGACAGCCTCTGACTGGGCACTTAATTAGTCCTAATTAAGTCCAGGGTCAACACCTCAACCGCGAGAGATCACCACTGCTGCTGACGACAGGCGAGCACCCCTTCAGGAACGGGTGACTGGTGCCGCCCCCTGCGACCAGTCCTGCCAACCAGGGGCGAGGTCCCCTGCAGCCAATCCTGCCGACCAGCGAGCACAGATGGTCAGGGGGTGCACCAGTGCTCTCAGGGGGTGCACGTGCACCCTCAACGCATCGCCACTGCCTTCAGGAGTGTACTATAAAGCCTCCTAATGGGATGATCTTGGCTACACAAGTTATGGTGATTGGGGATTGCTCTTAGGCTTTCCCTGTAACTTGCTCCTTCAGCCTTTTAGCTAGGGCAGGGGTGGGCAATTATTTTGGGTGGAGGGCCGCTTGCTGAGTTTTGGCAAGCCATCGAGAACTGTATGACAGGCAGCCAAGGGCAGATAAATATTAATTTTCTAAAATTTTTAGGGACCCCGTGGGCCAGATAGAATGGCTTGGCAGGCTGCTTCTGGCCCTCGGGCCACATTTTGCCCACCCCTGGGCTAGGGGCAAGGGAGAACAGGGGGAATTCAAGGCCTCCAGGCTTGGGGCTTGCATGTAGGATGCCTGCCATGGATTTGGGAGTATTTGAAGCCCCAGACTGATGAACCTGGGAGATAGGAGACTTGTTGGTGGCAGTGTCACATGGATTTAAATGATTGAGCTCTGTTTAGTTGATATAATTTGGAAATGATTTGGCTGATTTGGTCCAAGACACGAAATTATAAGATAGAGATGAGATAGGGTAGCATATGTGTATGAGGAATAGGGCGGGGCTATCTGAGCAGAAAAAGAGTGGATGAAAACAGAGGTGCCAAGCATGTGGGGGCCCAATGCCCTGGCCCTGCTTGGGAAGAGGGCTGTCACCTGAAATACATAAAACTTTCCTCATGTCCATCATCTTAGATCCCCCCAGCAAAAATAAAAGTTGGCACCTATGCATGCAAATGAGTATAGGAGAAAAGAGGCCTATATAGTAAGGATTGGGTTGGAGGTATATGAACATGGGAGGTAAAGAGAGAGGGTGTTTAGGAGAAAGAGAGGGAGTAAGGACTGTGTGAGGGAATTGATGCAGAGGAGTGTATAGAGGCCTGGACCTGAAGTGGATGTAGGTACATGATCAAGGGACATGGGGTTACATTTGGGAATGGGGGAATTTGGGTATGGCTGCTGGGGGAAGCTCTATAGGTGAGGGGATCAAGCTGAAGTTGCAAGGCAAGGGTGCATACCTCACTTGAAATTAAAATGCCAGTCACAGGAATGAAACTGTGGAGGTACTTGCCACATGGAGTCACTGAATTTTGTAAGACTCAGAAAAAGACTGGCTGTTTTTACAGATAATGTGAATATCCCACATCTTCAGGGGCAACGCTTGCGAATTCCAGGTGGGGATTCTAAACCTTTGCTTCAGGGCTTTGGCCAGCTATTTGACCAGGGGCTTGTCTAAGTCAGACCCATGGGGACAGATGATTCTACCCACCCCTGTGACCTGTTACACCCTCCCCGAGCCGAGGCCGCGAGTGAGTGACTGTGAACTGGACTAGAGGAGGCGCTCGGGTTGGGCCAGGCCGCCAGCCTGGAGGAGTGTGGCAGGGGTCCGGTGCCTGGGCACAGCGCGGGGCGCACGGGACGCGAAAAGGGACCGGGCATAGGCGTGTGCAGCGTCCGACCCAGCGCTCCCCGCCCGGCAGGGTGTCGCAGCAGCAGCGGCCGAGCGAGCTCGTTCGCCCGGTGCCGCCGCAGCGCGCGCTTGTGCCTCGGGAGCAGCAGTGGCGGCAGCAGAGGAGCGCTGGGATTGAGGGGATGAGGCGGGGGCTGCAGTCCGCGGCGGGAGCGTGCGCAGTGCTCAGTGCCCAGCCTGGTCCAGCCGGCTGCTCAGGCAGGGTGGGGGGAGGAGGCGGCCGTGGCGC
>NW_005842894.1:500711-503530 GCF_000455745.1 Alligator sinensis
TGGCCCCAGGGCCAGGGCCAGACCTCGGCTGGGCTGGTCCGCGCTAAAACGAGGAACTGGGACCGCGTTGCGCTTTGCGCTCTGGTGGCTCCTTTGCGCCGCAAGGCTGAACTGGGCCCCAAACCTAATCAAGGGCGCTCAAACTCCGAGCGAGGCATCCCCGGCCTAAGGAAACCCAATTCACTGCACTGCATTTGAATTTTTAAACAGCTTGGATTAATTGGAGCGTTTGTGAGGAAACGAGTGGAATATGGAAACGCCAGTGCATCAGCTGGTGTCCAGTGAGGAAACTGGGTTTTTCACTTCTGGTTTCATTTTATGACCCTTCTTGTATTGTAAGAGAAGGAGTATATAATAGGGACTTATTATGCACTCTCTCAGGCAGTACAAGAGCACAGCAGGTGATTCAATGTAGAGCTCACTACCACCATGTTGCAGAAGCTGATGGTTTAGCCAGAGGCAGAAAGGGATTAGACACATTCTTGGAGGAAAGGATCATCAATAGCTATTGAGCATGGGAGTTAGGGATACAACCTCTGAATCAGAACTTCCTAGGTCTTAAATGCTGGAGGAGGCAAATGAGAGAGGAACAGTGGGGAAAAAAACTGGTCACACCCTGTTCAGTCTCCCATTCATTCAGCATCCGCTCTGCCACTGTGTGACACTGGATACGGGGTAAGATGTACCTATGGTCTGACCCAGTAAATGGCAGTACTTATATTCTCTTAAACTCATTTTTGTGGCTTCCTAAACATCTTTAAAACTAGTGAAAAATAAAATGTGTAGTAATAATTTCGTATTTTACAGTTTCTTAAAATGTTTGCTCTGTTCAACTCCAGAGGCTGTGTATCAGAGCTAGAGAGTGCAATGGGATGTGCTGTTACATGTGGTATCTTAATACCTTCCTGTTCATATTCAATCCAAGGATTATCACACTTTAAAGATTTAAGTCACGAGTGGCATCTGATGTAAATTTATTAATAGTTCTGTTTTACTGCTGGGAAAATTGAGGAACAAAGAGACTCAGATACATGGTACAGCAAATTAATAGCAGATCAAAACAAGCTGCCTTGAATTTAGCTTTTTCACTGTAGCTTGGCCATATTTCCCTTTGAATGCAGTAATTTGTACTGTTTGTTGTCCATCATAATGTATAAGTATTCCAGAGAGAGAGTCTCAATATAAACTTGTAAATTTATCAACTTCTGTTTTGGCTTGTGAATGCTCCATAAATATATGGAGTAATAACATACTTTTCGCTTTTAAAGCAACATTAATCTCATCCCTCAGATTGTAACAGTTTGTGTCTCTTGCAATGTTGCTATGCCATTTTGTTGAATTTGCAGTGCTTCCTGTCGCTGTATAAGGATGCACCGTGCCATTGACTCTACTGCAGCTGTGTCAGGGATCCACAACCTTTTACTAGCATGGGTCAGTTTGTAACTTGGCCAGTACTGTGGGATACCCAAAGCCGTCCCTAGGGGTGTATGGGGCCTGGGGCGTATCGGCCTGTGCGGGGCCTGGGGTGGGAGGGGTAGCAAGTGGCTGGAGCCGGTGCAGCGGGGTGGCGAGCAGCTAAAGTTGGCGGAGCGGGGAGGTGACGAGCAGCTGCAACCGGCAGCATGTGGCGGCAGCAAAGCCAGCTGCTTTCGGTAGTGGCGGTGCATGGTGGCCATGGTGAGACCTATACAGCACTGACTGCGAGGCCCCCCCAATTCGCGCCCCTCTTCTGGGACGGCCCTGGGGATACCGTTTCTTTCTGGCTGCTCCAGCAGATCCTTCTCTGTGCAGAGGGCTGCTTTCTTGCCCCTCTAATGAAGCTTCAGCACAAAAATGTGCTACTGTGAAGCATGGCAAGCCTTCCACATTTTTACAAATTCAGCTGAGGTAGTGAGGGGTATGAAGGGGCAGAAGGAGATCAGTACACATGAAAATGCAGAACATGGAACATAGGCTGGATTGGACATCTGGGGATTAGCACTCTGTTAATGAAACATGGACTAGAAAACTTTTTTTGCAGGCTGGATTTCCCATTCTCTTCCTGTAGCCAAAATGCTGCTGAAGCCCCTTGGCCTTGCTGGCCAGATCCTGCCCATAGGCCATAGGTTGCTGCTCTAGATCACTATTTCTCTCTTCTCTCCTCCCTTCTTGGCTACAAGAATTGTTCTTTGAGTGGTGCTGTGTATTACAGGAAGATGCAGTCCCTGTCTCATGGGCTTGCTTTGTTTGTTTGCTGGCTTGTGCTCTACCACTTGAAGAATTCTTTGGGATCTGGAAGAACCTAGAACTTAGGCCAGTGATAGGCATACATTTGCCTGCTTGTAAATGAGATCTTGGTGGCTGCAGCTGCAAAAGTAGATATCTGCAATTGTCATTATCCTCTGTATTTGAGGAGCAGAGAAAGCATTTAAAGTTAATGGAAAGAAGACTTTTATGTTCACTTAAGTCTGAAAAATTGAATTGATCTTAAGCACCAATTTTCTCTGAACATCCTGTAAGGGCTCACATCATCATCAGGGGATCTTAGCTCATCTGCCTAAAGAAAAATGTTTTCCTCGTTTTGTAACTTTTGACTGGAGGGGGGAAGGGGGAAGGAGAGGCTTGTGGAAGCATTTTTATGCTTTCTGAATGGTCAAAGGAAACTGAAGTTGCTACAGTGTCCAGTCCAATCCATGCAGGAGGCCTGGACAGCCCCTAACAACTATGAAACTATGGAGGCTCCCCACAACATGAACACACACACACACACACACTTTTTCATGGGTCAATTTGTAACTTGACCAGTACTGGGGATGGGGGGGGGGGGGGGGGGGGGGGCG
>NW_005842894.1:503561-563912 GCF_000455745.1 Alligator sinensis
GGGGGGGGGGGGGGGGGGGGGGGGGGAAGGGGTGCATGGTAGATCTTGGGGTGCCAAAAAGTAATCTTCACCATAAAAAGGTTGGAGACCACAGCTTTACAAGGAATCCTCTTGAAATAAAGAGAAGCATCATTCCTCCTAAGTCTACTTTCCTGAAGAGCTTCTGCTTAGAACCTTGCTGGTTACATCTCTTTAGCCCAATCAAACTTAACCTAGTTCTTTGCCTCTACACACGCATTACCACACTGACTTGATGCCCATGAAATCTAGTGCTGATCACCAGGATAACATTTATGCTTGGGATTATTTTAATTGTAGCAACAAGTTATGTCAAATAACATTCATGGGGTGGTTCAGATGAAATATAGTTAGGTACAAAACCTTTCATCCTGGCATCATCACAGCAAAAGTGTACTTTATGGAGTTTTGTCCATTTGTGGATTGGTTATCTAGTTAAAACTCCTGATGGACTGAAACTACAGAATCTGTTTCTGGCTCTCAGTGGTGACTGCTAAGGAATTACATACCATGGACATGACACTCTCATTTGCTTGCCATTTAGGTGGTTTCTAGGGCTGTGCAAAATTTTGACAGACGTTTCATTTTGAAGGTGTTTCGAGCCTGAAGCACTGAAACTGAAACAAAACACAAGGCTTTGAAACAGCTTTGAAATGAAATGAGGGCACTTGAAACATTTAAATTTCAAAGAGTTTCAAGTTTTGAAGCCGGGCTTGCAGGGAAATACAAACTAAGGAGAGGGAGGGGGAAGAGGGGGGAGGAACTGCTCTGATATTTACATGTGTAGCTGGCAGTGACTGTGATCCTTCCCTGAGGTCCCTTCCAATCCCAGTGACCTGAGAGAAGGACAGAGAAGGAGCATAAATGCATTGTTTGAAATTAGCTTTGTCAGCTGTGCCTTTGTCATCTTACTGAGCTGTGTCCTCTAGCAGCATCAGGAAGGCTCTCACTTCCTACTTGCTAGTCTGTTCCTAGCAAGTGGGATCCAATTCTTTCCGAAATAGCCCAATACCCTTTCCTAATCCATTCCTTTCAATTTATTCCTGCCCCAAAATCCTCTTTTTGTTTTTTTTTATTCTCTGTAATTTTTTCTCCACATAAAAGAAATCTGTGTTTTCCCTGATAGTCTGCATTGACTGTGCAGGAAAGTACAACATATATTGCAGAACATATATTTATATGTTTTTATCACACTGTCTCCCACCCCATTCTCATTAAAAAGCTAGGTGACTGTGGTATTGATGCCTACACAGTCAGATGGGTCACAAATTGGCTGAGGGGCCGTACTCAGAGAGTGGTGGTAGACGGGTCATGTTCAACCTGGAGGGATGAGCAGTGGAGTCCCCCAGGGCTTGGTCCTTGGGCCCGCACTGTTCAATTTCTTTGTTAGTGACTTGGACGAGGGGGTGAAAAGCACCCTGTTTAAATTCATGGATGACACCAAGATTTGGGGTGAGGTGGGCACGCCAGAAGGGAGGGACAGGATACAGCTGGACCTGGACAGGTTACAGGGGTGGGCAAATGAGAATAGGATGGGATTCAATACTGACAAGTGCAGGGTGCTGCACTTGGGCAGTAGGAACCAGCAGCATACCTATAGGCTGGGGAACTCCCTTCTCAAAAGCACAGTGGCAGAAAGAAATCTTGGAGTTATTATTGATTGCAAGATGAACATGGGCCGCCAATGTGAGGACACAGTCAGTAGAGCTAACCACACCCTGTCATGAGCTAACCACACCTTGTCATGCAGCCACAGATGCATCACCAGCAGAGCTAAGGAGGTGATCCTCCCCCTGTATGCGACACTGGTCAGGCCACATTTGGAGTAGTGCATCCAGTTCTGGGCACCGTACTTCAGGAGGGATGTGGACAGCATTGACAGGGTCCAAAGGAGGGGCACTCACATGATCGGGGGCAGCTGGGCAGACCGTACAAGGAGAGGCTACAGGACCTTAACCTGTTCAGCCTTCACAAGAGAAGGCTGAGAGGGGACCTGGTGGCCATCTACAAATTTACTAGGGGAGACCAGTGGGGAATAGGAGAGACCTTGTTCCCCCAAGCACCTCCCAGAGTAATAAGGAATAACAGCCATAAGTTGTTAGAGAGTAGGTTCAGACTAAACATTAGAAGGCACTACTTCACAGTTAGGGCGGCTAGGATCTGGAACAAACTTCCAAGGGAAGTGGTGCTGGCTCCTACCGTGGGGGTGTTTAAGAGGAGGCTTGACGATTATCTAGCTGGGGTCATTTGAGCCCAGTTTTCTCTCCTGCCCATGGCAGGAGGTCGGACTAGAAGATCTGCAAGGTCCCTTCTGACCCTACATCTATGAATATTACATAAATACATACATTACATTACAGAAACACACACAGATTTTCCAGCACACCAAACATGAAGCATGCTGGGAAGGCAGGTGGCCGCTCTTCTGGCTGGGGTGGAAGAAGGGGCAGAGGGAGAGCTCTAAGTTTCCGCCCCTCGCAAACCCCCCCACCCCGTAGACACAACCTCTTTCCAGCAACTAGCAGTCATGCTGCTTCTGCTGTTAGTGGCACCAATGAGATGGGAGCAGTGTCTGCATCCCCTCCAATACCTGCCATAATAATAACAATCCCGAGCACCACCACCGTGACAACAACAAGTAGCACCAGCATTACAGTCTCCTCCACCCCAATTTAAATTCCCAGCCTGAGCCTTCCAATGTCAGAGGAAGAGCTGGAGCTGGATCTGGATCTGAGTGTCATAGCAAGGGAAATTCTGGGGAAGGAGGGGGAATCATCTGAGTTTGTGCTCCACACCGCTCAAGTTTCCCCTAGAGCCAGGTCTCCTTCCCTGGAAGGCATTTCAGAGGAGGTTGAGATAGACATGGAGGCAAGTGGCTCAGCTGAGTCTGTTCCTCCTGTTACTGTGCCTCTGCCTGCTGAGGAGGGAGAAAAGGCAGCATCTGCACATGCACCCACACCCCAGAAGCAAGTGGGTAGTGTGGTCTGGGATCATTCTGAGTTGACAGATGATCCCACATATGCTACCTGCCTGCACTACTGAGTCAAAACCAGCTGGGGCAAGGGAGTGAAATGCATGAGCACCACAGGGATGCTGATGCATCTTCACAAGCACCACCCCTTTGCCCTTCCTCCTCCTCAGCCTGGCACTAGTGGGAGCATGCCTAAAAAGAAGTCTCCCTCTCGCTTGAAAGCCCCTATCCCCCTGAAGCAGAGGCAGGCCACCCTGGAACAATGGGGGAAAGGTGAGTACACAGTGGGGTGCATTCCCAAGGCTTGCGAGGTCACCCAGAGTATTGGCTTGCTGTGGATGGCCAGCCCTTCTCCAAGACCTCATTACAGGAACAATATCGATATACTTTCTGCAAGGCATGGGGCATGTTAAAGGGTAGTTGGAGCCACACATCTAGCCCATAAGGCTTAGGTTGTCCTCTTGAGGCACCTACTTAGAGTGGGTCCCATGAAGGGGTCCAAGAACCTACAGGGTTTAGTAGGGTCCATTAGGACCATGACTGAGTTGAAGCTCAAGGGCAGCCTCCCTATATATTATCTTTTCCAACAAGATGTGGTGACAGGCAAGAAGAGAAGGTGCCCGTGGCCTCCACAGCAGCTACCATGCCTGCTGTTTTCATCTCCCTGTGCCTTCACACTCGCACGTCCTGAGTTTTGCTCTGAACAGTTTGAGGTCCAGTTTACCAGGAACCCCTGCCCCTATCTCCTTGAAACCTGACAGGCTTCATGGCCTCAGAAGGGGCTACCCACCCCAGAGCTGGTCTGACTTCCTAGTATAGTGTATGAACCACACTCTGCAGATCAGGCATTATCTATTCTAAACCTTTCTCTGGTGCTCCTTTTGGTGTGCCCCTTTGGGCAGCTATGAGGGGGAAGATGCATTGGACCAGGAGGAAGAGAGCCAGCAAGAGGGGGTGTGGCTCAGTGATGTGGCTGCTGGCCAGCAAGGGAAGGGGCCTGGGTTCTAACTTGGAGCCTTGCTCCCACTGAGGGGCAGGGCTAGAACTCTGGTTTCCAGGCATGTGGCTTAGCCAGTTGGCTATTGGTGGGGGGCTTCATACATTTTAGCACCATTCTGTTGCTGGTGCATGCAGAGTAGAATACCTACCTGTGTGTAACAAAAAATGCCATCTAGATGACAAGAAATGGGCATTTAGATGACCTGGTAGCAATAGTCCACCATTAAGATATTGTAACTGCTATTTTTGTCCAGTGATACTGTTCTCATGGATCATATATCTTTATACTGATTTAGTGGAACCTTTTAAGTTACCAGGAGTAAGCCCCATGAACCTCTGCTGCTGCCTTGGTCTGCTGATCAGATGAATTTGTCCTGCAGCTTAAGTAGTCCACTAATGCCTTGTTATATCTGAGCAGTCAGTATGGTAGAGGCAATATCTTTTATTAGACCGACTAGATAGTTGCAAATTTTTTTTCTTTATTTGCAAGTTTCTTCGGGCAAAGGAAAATGCGAAGATTATAAAATTTCACCCAGGTAGAAATAAAACTTCATATTACACAGCAGAGGTGGAGGTAGGTATAAGTTCTCCTGTGTGGAAAAGTTCATTTATGCAAATTAGGCTCAGATAAAAGTTGGAGCTGTCTGTTTACCTCAAAGGTGTCTGATGACAAGCAGGATGTTGAATTTTGCTTCTTTCCTATTAAGCTGTTTCATATTTTACAGGAGGACTGGTGATGGAAAGGTTCTCCTGGGGAAGGAAGTTCTGTTGTGAATTATGAAGTTTTCATTTCAAAATGGCTAATTATGATATCTTCATTTGCCTGAGGAAGAGCGTTGTATTCTCCTTTGCCTGAGGAAGGTATGTGAGCCTGAAAGCTTGAAAATAAAGATTTTTTTTGCAAATAGTTGGTCTAATAAAAGATACCGCCTCTACCACACTGACCACTTTTGCTTTTAGAGAAACACCAACTTTCATTGGTGTACCTGATTGATTGCCTTTCCTAGCCTCATGCATTGGTTCAGTGCTGGACAATTGTATAACTGTAGGAATTTTTTTTTTTAAACTCTTCCACCATTTATGCTGGTGAAACTTGGCTGACAATAGCCAGAGGTGTGGATGTGTTGTTTGTGTTGCCTTTTAATGCTGAGCTCACAAAGCAAGAAGTGGCACTAGGAGAGCGGATACTTTTTTTCTCATATTAAAACTTGGGGATAAACAAAAGAGCCTGGGGTGAGAGAATTAGCTAGATGTAGAAGAACGCTAGATGCAGAGAGGTACAGTAGGATATCTAAAAATTCCAGGGAGGGATGAAAACCTCACTTGAAGTTACAAAGGCAAGGGAGCAAAGGGGAATAGAAAAAATACTGTCCTGAAGGGAAAGTGAAGGGTAAGTGTAAAAAGAGATGATTAAGTAGTGGCGCCAGTATCTCTTCATCCTCTGCCGCAGGGGTGTTAAACTCATTTAGACCTGCAGTCCCCGCAGGGGTGTTAAACTCATTTGGCCCTGCAGGCCAGATGAGTGCCTTTAGTGATGGGGTGAGCAGTAGCAGCTTAGGCCCCTTGGGTCCTAGTTCCACGGACACAGTGGATCTAGCAGCTGCAAGGGTTAGCACCACCACTGCTTGCCCTGCCACTGCAGAACTGCACTCCTTCATGGGAATTTTGACCAGGGAATTTGACACTGGAGCAACTGGCAGTGGCAGCAACCATGGGTATCCATGGAGATATTAACCCAGAAATTCAGCTGCAACAGTAACCTTCCAGGTGGTGTGTGCGCCAATAAACTGACTCTGGTTACCATGGGGTTAATGCTACCATTGCTCTCCCTGCCACTGAATTTCCCTCCAGAAAGTTAGTCTTCCAGATTGTGAGATCCAGCCTGCAGGACATATGCTTGATATATTTTCTGTATCATACTGATGGGATCCATTATCACTTTACACATCCTACCTATGGGTGTATCAGTGGGGACTGGGACCACTTGGGATAATGACTCCCATGCCACACTGGAAGAGAATACTTCTTCCTCTGCACCCTATGCAATTTACTATTTGTCAGAATGGAGGCAGTGACCACAGATGTTGCGTAAGAGCTGGAGGGATGTACCCCAAGACCTCATTCTAAAGTGAAAACCGGCCTCTATGGAGGAAGATGACCTGCTGTAGCAGAAATGAGACTTATGACCTTGCAGGGCTGGACCACATTCTCCATTGCTAACTAAGATGGAGCCAGAAACTGGGAAGATGGTGGGGGCCAAGTTTTTCTTCCTTTTCATTTGACAATCAAAGGGGATAACATAAACTAGGAGGTAGAGCAGATGGCAAGGATTCAATTTATGCTCCTAGCTTTGACACACTTATTTTGTGACCTGTTATTAATATGGGTTGAACTGTCATCATCATGGCATATGGATGCCTTGCAGAAATCATCCTCTGACCCAGTTTCCCCTGTTGAAACTGGGAATGAAACTCACCACACATAGTCTGTGAGGTGCTCTGTAACCCTTGGGTGGAAGAGGCTGTAAAAAGGTACTGTGAGGAATTTAGGGACAGGTCTACTTTGGGCACTTGCAGATATAAAAACATTGCTTGGAGGGGTAGACTTTCTTGATATCATACTTGTACCAAGAAAAATCCTTATGTTGTGGTTGTATAGAATATAATTATTTTTCCTGCTATGGGCTAAGCATAGGCAAGTCCTTACACTATGCAGGCAGGTGTAAGGCTACACACGTGCCTATTCTGGGTGAGCAAGTGTGTTTAAGTCACGAAAACATGGACAGCCAGAAACCTACAACTAATGGGAGTTAGATGCAGGAGGACCCTCTGATGCCTTAGTTCCAGTAACTACAGTGCTCTAATCCCCACACCGCACATTGGGCATTAACCATGCTGCTCTCTGGTGTTCCTTTTGAGGCTGCCCCCTTGGACAGCTAAGAGAGATGCAGAGGAAAAACTAGGGGATGTGTGACCTGCCATGGCAGCAGCCCTGAGCTCTAGCCTAGGTCCTTGAACCTAATAAGGCAAAAACTTCCCTACTGCTCTGCCTCCAATAACTATTAAATACTTCAAGGTGAGGGCCTAGAATAACACTTAATCTGTTATCAGAGCACTATGCTAGGAAATTGGAGATGCAAGTTCAAACCTACTCTGAGTAAGGCGGGGTGGGGGAGGAGGAGAGCTAGAACTCGGATCTTCTGCTTCTTGCCCTAGCTAAAACATGGAACATTGAGGCTAAAACATGGAAAGGTAGACCAGCTTACTATGGGTTGTTGTAGAGTCTATGTCACTGGAAGTCAACTAAAATTAGGAGTTTCTCAGAGAGATACTATGATTCAACCACAGCTTTTGGACTTGAACTGAGAAAGTCCTATGGCTTGGGTTCTACAAGAATACACAATTGTCCCTTCTGTTCTTAAAAAGAGTGGGTGTGTCTAGATGAGCATGCATGTGCGGTTTGCAGTACTGCAAACCTGTCTGCAGTGCCACAAACTGCACACGTGCATGTGTTTGCTGTACCATTAATTTGCAGTGTGGTGTTTTTTTGTTTTTTGGGGATTTTTTTGACACCAGGAGATCCCAGTGTCAAAAAAAAACCACAAAAAAACTCTGGCAAAGAGAAGCAGGGCAGTGCACGTGGCAGCAGCATGCAATGCCCCAAACTGGAGCCTGACTGGCTAGAGCCACACTCCAGCTGCTGGCCAGACTCTGTGTGCCAGGATCACTATCGCTGCAGCCCTGGGGGCCCCCAAGGATCCCAGGTAAGGCTGCTAGGGTCAGGCCAGATGCTGACCCAGCGTCCCCTACCTTACCCAGGCAACTTGCCACATGCCAGAGCATGCATTCAAGGGCGTTTCCCGGGAAAAGTAGCAGTGGCACAAGTATGTGTTGCTGCTATTTGTCTCTGGGGAAATGCGGATTCCTGCTCATGGGGATATACCCAGTCTGTGAGCAATCAGAGGGGCTTGGACAGAAGTTACACACAAACCGGTTTAAGTGATCAGAAACTGGTTTAAACCTGTAACAGAACAGAAATTCAGTGCACATAAACCAGTTTCAAAATGGCTGAAACTGGTTTAAGATAAACCTGGTTGAATGTAGTATCAGACTTAACTGATCACAAACCAGTTTATTGTAAAAGGAAGTGAATACACAGCCCATGCTGGCTGTGTGCCAGAGAGTCATGCTCTAGTGCCCTCCAGCTTCTGGCTCGAGTCACTGCAGGCATGTAGCTGCATTTTCTGAATCAAAAGTGAATGTCTGTTCATTTGCTTATTGATTCAATTTTTGCAGCTTTGACTAACCTGCAAAGACTGAATCAATTCAGCCTCGGACTTTTTGACTGTCTGTACTTAGCCAGGAACAGCAGCCTAGGAAACGGGACATCTACTGAAGTGCAGCTGATGCAAGGAGTACACACAGTTCCTATGCCAGTTGTTTATCTAGAGCAGATTCCTCTTCTGACTCAGAAATTCTAGTGGGTAGTGGAAGGAGTGCCAGCATTTCCTTCAGGTGAAGTGAAAAAAAATTACAAAATGACTAAGTTAGTTTCTAATGTCACATGAGGAGTCAATGGAAAAGTCTCCATGTGAGGAAATCTTCACTCAGACCCTGCTGTATACAGCATATGCAGAGGCCCAGCCAAGGATAGAATGAGACAGACAGTCACAGGACCAGGCTTTTAAGCCTGGTCATCAAGAGAGAGAACCATCTTCCGCAGAGACAGTACTCTGGCAAACCAGCCAGATAAAGCTAGACATAGAATAGGGGAGCAGTCACAGGTAGACAGGATTCATCGAATTCATACTAGGGTGGTTGAATTTTCCCCCTCACTATCTCTGGGGACATAAAGTTTGGAAAGAGGGTGCCAAATAGTGTTGATCAGGAGACCCCAAAAAACAAGGGCCACAGAATCTCTTGTTTGCAGTTTTGCCAAACTCCATGTTCTGTTCTTCCATTTCCTTTACACGTTTGTTCTTGGTATCCAAATCAATATCTGTCGGAAAAGACCACGAGCTTTTTCCCTCCTTTGTTCCTCACTGCATCTCCAAATCATTGCTACTAAACATTAGGCAACATAATAACTAATTATATGTTAGTTCAGGAGACACATTTGTTATTTTGGTCCATTGAGTTGCTGGCCCCAGGCTTCCAGTTCAAGCCTATGAAGCATTCACAGCAGCTTTCTACAGGTTGGTGCAGAGAGGTTTTACAGAAATTGGGTAAAATCTGGAAGTGAGCCTTCCCCCATGTATGGCTTCATCTCTTCAGTGCAAGTAGAACGTGCAAGTAGGATTTTAGCTAATGCTACATGAAACTAAGCCTTCAGTACCCCCAAAGCAAGTGTTGCCCCAGGGTAGTTACACCTTCTAGCCCTCACTTCCCTTCCTCCTGAACTTACAATAAGGTTATCATTCAGCAAATGAAGCATTGCCAAATATAGCTTAATCAAGTGTATAAAAGCAATAGGAACTTTACCTTCTCATTTCTTTCCTTTTAAGCCTGAAAATAACATTTGCATTGATAAACTGAAAGAATATCAGAGGGACAAAGAAATGCAATAATTGCAAACAGAACAAACCCAGTGAAAAGGAGTCCAAACTAATTCTGTCCCCTTGTCATAGCTGGAATTCACAAAAGTAAATGAGAGCAACAGGTTCTGTAAGTGCCAGCTAGAAACAAGAGGAGAATAAATACAGCTTATAAATGTGACACAGAGTGTTCACGTGATTCCGTATGAAAGATAAATATGCAAAGGATTTAATAGACTTGACGCCATTTTATGAGTTCCCGGAGTTTAACATAGCCAGGAAGCTACTGTATGTGGTGGGTGCAACATAAAGAATAAAGCTTAAAAAAGAGGCAGATAGATCTTCCAGTGTGAGCTACTTCAGTTTTTATTAAATTGGTTTTACTTCTGCTTAAGAGCACTGAATAATAAGTAATAAGCAAAAGAATAATAAAAAAAGGAACTAGAAGGTCTGGAAAAGGGAAAGCAGAGACCCATGGTGGGTGGACAGGGAAGACAACATGGAGTATGTACATGGCAGCAGAAGCCTAGCACCATTCCTTTGATCTTGCAGTGCTTGATTAAGATATATAGTATAACTACTTTAGAAGCGTGAGCAGGAGTGGAGCTCAGTGGAATGGGTGTCTAAGAGGAAACTAGAGGCTCAATGAGCAGCAGTGTAATACAAGAGTTTGACTGACCTGGAATGTCCTGTTGTGGGTATCTCAATACAAGATGGGGAAAAGCAACTTGGAAACACCTGTGTGCAAAGCAGAGCATACAGAGTTAATAGATTTGTAGGGGAAGGACCTGAAACCAACACTATGACCAAAGTCTTATGAGTATTTGATAATCATGTGTGTAATACTTGTGAGTATTTGATAATCATGATTTCATGTTTCTCATGGAAAGCACAAAATTAGGCATTTTCCATACCCCCCCCGCCCCAAAAAACCCCCAAAACCGTGGGCTCCGTGATTTTGGTGGGCTGCTTGTTGCAAAAAGATAAACTTATTGGCAAGCAGAGAAAAGGGTGGGAAGCCCTGCAATCTTGGATCATGGTAGAAGGGCAAGTGGAGTGAGAGGGAGCAGATTAGAAACTGATCCTGTGACATAGGCTCTGTACATACAGGTGCCAGCCTGGGGCCAGTCAGGGAAGCAACAGGGTTTTGGTGCCAACTTTTAAGCAGCCAGAGGCATGCTGCTACAACAGGGGTTGGCAAAATCTGATGTATGGGTCAGATGCGGCCTGCCAAGGCATTTTGTCCAGCCCACAGCAGGTCCCTTTGTCCCGCCTGGCCTAGGTATGGGGTGGTGAGGGGGGACGCAGCCTAGTGCAGGCTTTGGCGAATGCAGCCAGTCCCACTGCAGGGTTGGGAGTGACTAGACTTTTTTTTTCCCAGCAGCCCTAGCAGTGGCTCCTTCAGGCCCCACTGCCCAGGCACCCTGAACTGTCTGCCCCACACCCAAGGCCATGGATGCCAGATAGAGTGGGTGGGCAGGGTGTCCATGAAGACTGGCTGGGACCTGCATGGGCAGGGCATGTGGGCGGGGAACAGCATCCAGGAATGGGATGGGCAGGTGGGGCCAGGGATCAGGGTCACTGTGTGGTGACAGCACAGGGCCAGCGCCTGGGGCAGAGCTGCAATCTGCTCCCTGTGTGCCCCTGCAATGGGCACCACTTCTGCTGGCAGGGACTTGTGGACAGTGGATCATAACTCTGCCCCAGACCCTGGACCTGCGCTGTCACCATCCTGTGATCCCAGCTCTGGCCCCACCCACCCATCCCACTCCCAGACTAGTATTGACAGACACTTAGGGTACCTATACTTGTGCTCTGTGGTGAGGAGGGCGTTTTAATTAGAGCAGCTCTCAGGAGCCACTCTAATTAAAATGCCACAGCCTCTCAAGTATTCAGCATCCTGTGTTTCAAAATGGCCGTGGGGGGGTGCTTTAATTAAAGCTCAGTCAACAAGTTCTAATTAAAGTGCCCCAGCTGCCATTCTGAAATGCAGGATGCTGAATATGTGAGACTGCAGCACGCTGCTCCAATGTGTTCTAATCAGCATGCATTGGAGCACGTGTATAGGCACCCTTAGAGTCCAAGGTGCACATGAAGTGAAAGGCTACTGCAGAGGCTGAAGGTCAGAGCAAGAAACACACAACCAGGTCCTTGATCTTTAAAAGGACCATGGAAAGCAACATGGCAAGGCAAGAAGCACCATTTTCCCTCATGGAGGATTTTGTGGTGTTGAACATTCTGCTAGAGAAACTTGACCACACTAAGTTAAGGGACTACCTGAACCAAAATGTGAAACATGCTGGCAGTTTTCCATATGCAAACAAGTGTTACCAAGACTGTTTCCTTGCAGTGATTGTTTCACATGTACAGTCCACAAAGTCTGCATTGGCAGAGTATAAAACCCTTCTCTGTTGTGGCTGATGAAGCCACCAACCCTCAAGATAACTGTGTTGCACATTTCATTTGTACCTAGGAGCTTGACAGACTGGGACCTGCCTGTTTTTCAAACAGAGCTGGTCCACATCATATTTGTCATTTTTTTTTCTACTGTGGCACAGGCTGTAGTGAAGACAGTTGTCAACTATGGCTTAGCATTTAACAAGATCTCAGCATTTCTGTCCAACAATGTGCAAGGCTTTCTCTGATGTGCTCCAAGGAATGCTGCCAAATTTAATTCAAGTTGCTTGTAATCCTGTCTTTTAGTAAGTAGTATCTGGGGTAGGCAGTTCCCTGATGTAGATAGCCTGGCATCCTCCTTCAAGAAAGCTTTCAAACACTGTCCAACCTGTAAGTTCTGGTACATGTTGTCCCTCACCAGTCAAAGTGGGGACCCACATGCAACTGTGTTGCTATCACCAGAGCCTGTGTTCACAAGGTGGAATTCATGGTCCAACATGGTCTGTTGCTACGTCAAGCATATGCATCGTTACCAGCAGTTTGTGAGCAAGGAGTTGGAAATTACACCTGGCTCATAGTGCAAGCTTAAGATATGACAGTTCACCATGGAGGGCCTGAGCACTGTCTATCTGATCGGGAGTGGGGTGGGGAGGAAGAGGGGAGAGGGGAAAGTTTGGGCACCACAGCTGTAGTCCATAAGTCATCCTTTCTTTCTTGATTCAGATTGTGGCCATCTTTAGTTGGAAAAAGATTTTCCTTTTTGGGAAAGACTTTCCACCATCTATCACCAACTAGAATTCAGACCCTATAAAGGAAGCAACACCAGAAGCTGTGCAAATGGCATATGTTAAGCCTGCAATACCAGAGTGGATTGGTAAAAGCCCAGTTTAAATGTTTTTAGTAACTTTCTCATTGTGTTTGTTTGTGTATATATATTTGCTTTTTAAAGAAAGATGTATTTTCATTGGTTGATTAAAAAACCACTGTATTTAGTTGTAAATGGAGATGTTTTAGTTATTATACAGTAGATTTGTTACATATGTTTCCTAGGTACATAAATTATGTGCGTAGATGTCATATATATATAGTATAGCTTAACACACACACACATATATGGAGAGCTTGACATACTTGGATTGTTAGAAATCCTATAATTTAGTATGCTATTAAATGGTAAAATATACATTTTTTATTTATTAGATGATTACATTTTTGCTTATATTTGTATCAAGCTGCATTAAGATGGCAACTTGAATTTAATTTAAACACACAAAACCAGCTTGTCAGATTTATTAAACAAAACTTTAATGATTTGGATACAGAAAGCTTTTAAAATCAAAATGTGCAAATTTGAAACTAACTTCTTAAACACTGGTATTAACTGTTATAGTATTTATAATATCAGAAGTATGGACTATGGTTAGATTGTGAATTAAACCAATTATTTAAGGTCACCCTGGGGAAAAATTTCTAAAATGCCTAGGTAAAAGTAATTTGAGCTTAAGTTCTTACTTGCCTAGTTCTCTTTAAAATAGACAGTCTTTTTTAACCTAGGCTGTTTTGAAAAAAATTACCCCCTTTCAAGGTTTAGAATTTATAAACCTTGAAAGGGGATAATTGCTGCTATATTTATGTACTGAAAGAGAAAAACACACTTTCCTGCTTTTTCAATTCCCAATCCATTTCTCAGGTTTGAATGAACCAGGACAAATGAAGAACAAACTGTGTTCCAGGTGCTTTGCTAGTGATGTCCATCAGTTCAGTGGTGTGACTTTCTTTAAAACGTCTTCAGCAAACATGTACTGCTTGAATGGTTCACCTCTAGTCCTGGCATTTATTATGATTGGCATGCTTGATGAGTGATTAGTAGATGCACATATCACTGAAGCATTTTCCTCTTGGGCAGTTATCTACCCTGGTACTTTGTGTTAAGACTATTGGCAGGAAATTGAGGGGGAGGAAAAGCTTGATCTAGCTATCCCTTTACTGCTTGCAGTTTAACTTTTTACTGTTGCGTATTTCTTGTTTTAATGTTTTTTGAAGTTCTTTCCAAATTGCAACAGCATCTGCAATATAGCAGCAATCTTTCTGTAGTTTGTCCAAGATATTTTCTATATGCCATATCTCTTTAGTCCAATATTGATTACTTTAGCTGTGATATTTTCATCAGTTTGATTTTATTTACAGATGGTCATTGGAATAGGCCAGTTCTTAATAAGTTTAGAGTAGTACAAGTAGTACAGGCCAAATTCTCTTGCAAGAAGAGACAAAAAAGACCATGATTTGTCTCCCCGGGCCGGTTCCCTTTGGTACAACTGGTTCCTTGCCATAAGGTTACATGCATATGTTTCACTTTTATAGTGGTAGGTTTCATCTGCTTAAAGATAAACTGTATTTACATAATATTGTCTCTGTAAACAGAGGTCCAGAATGCCAGCTAAGTCCATAAAAGGAACCCCACAAAACTATATTGAACCTTTCATCTTTAATAGACAAGACTTAACTGCACTTCACATGAAGGAACTTTACTTTCCCAGGCATGTATAACAGAACACAAATGTAAAGTCTAGAGCCCAGAATTGTTGCCCTTGTAGTTCTGGCTAATTTGCTTTGGGGCAAAGACAGAAATGAAAGGAAGTTAGTATGGAGCAGACAAACACATGAATGGAAAGCCAGACTTCTCACTCTCCAGCAGACAATGAATAGAGTATTTTGTACAAGTTAGGAGAACATGATTGTCAGACCATGAGATCTTGACAGTCATGTGCCAGAAACTCCACTTCTGCATTTAGAACACTGCCATTTGAATGCACAGAAGGAAATAGAATTTGGCCCTAAGGCTTGCAAACTTTTAGTAGCTGTGGCCAGAAGGATTGGAGGTAGTTGTTTTATTGTGAAACAGTGATACAAAGGAAACCAATGGGCTGAAGCTGAACTCTTTCTGTATGAGTAAGGGTTTCATTTTTCTAGAGGGGCGGGGAGGATCCTGCCAGAATAGGTTTTATATGTAGCTTGGTCAGATAAGCAATGTGGGTCATCAAGAGACGTGAATCACATGGGTTAATCTTGAGGTATTAAGAGAACTAATGAATTATAGTAACTGAACCAGTGAACATTAGCTATGGATTTTTTTTCCACATGAGATGCAGGAATTTTGGAAGAAGACGAAATTCAGTACTGACTTTTCAGATAGAAAAGAGCTGATGTTAACAATTTAACATCCTGTATCTGAGGCTCTGCTTTTGTCTCAGTAGTGTATTTCTTTTCATAGACTAACAGAACCATGAGCAATAGGCAGCTTTAGAAGTATAGATCAAGAATAAATTGTACTGGACAGACATCTGAGTTTTTGTTTCGTTTTTGGTGGCTACTGGATTTGCTGCTTCCTTCATCTTAAAGTAGTGCTGCTCACTATGAAGCCTAGAGCTCAAAAGTCATTGTTACTGTTTTCTGCTCTTCAGACTGCTGTTTGGGCAGGGATGTTCCTTCCTCCCTGAAAACTCTGAGCCTAGGGATTCTCTCTAAATGGCAGACAGGAATTATGTAGTGCAGCAGGGGAGAGGTGTGTATGTGTGTTGGAGTAGAAGTATGGGGATAAAATGAAGATTGGGAAAAACCTAGTCCAGGTATCCAGAAAAACCCTTCCTGACTGCACAGTATATTGGGCTGTAGAACAGGCTTGTCAGGGCAGCAGGACAAGCTTCCTTGTGTGGGACTTTTAAACTAAGAAAATCTAGCAAACACTGTCTCTGCAGACATGATCTGGGTACTTGGTATCTTTCTCCTATGAGTCTCTAAATGTATATAGCAGAATAACTGCTGGTGGAGGCAGAATCTAGGTTGCTATACAACAACATCACTATTTAACTTCCTGGGTAACTAAAACTTACGCCAGTGGCCTCTGTCATGTGTTCTGGCTGGCTTTGGATGCCCACCAAGGCTAGGGACAGATATTACATATAAACCGGTTTAAGTGATCAGAAACTCGTTTAAACCTGTAATGGAACAGATGTTCAGTGCACGTAAACCAGTTTCAAAATGGCTGAAACCGGTTTGAGATAAATGTAGTTGAATGTAGTATCAGACTTCACTGATTTTGGCTCAAACCGGTTTATGCAATGTCTGTCCCAGACCCCTTGCTGGTTTAAGATAAACCAGATACCCCTAGTATCCCAGCATGCTCTATGGGCTGGGTGGAGCTCAGTATTCCACAGCAGGGCTTGCCCCTCCCTGCTGCTCCCTGGGCAGAGTTCCTCCGTACAGACTTGCAGACACAGCAGGGTCTGCTGGCTTCCTCATGTCCCTCTCTCCCTCCCCTGTCACCACTTGCTGCTTAAGCAGGGATCTCTTCCTTCCCCTCCCACAGCATGGACCATAGCCAGCATGTGGTATGCTAGCTAGTGCTGTATGAGGCTCCAGCAGAGACTGCAGACACAGCAGGGTCTGTTGGCTTCCCCCTGCCGTACCCCTACTCTCTGTTCAAGCAGGAAATCCCCCCTCCCCTGCCTTCCATCTCCCACGGACCCTAGGCATTTGGTGTGCTAGAGAGGTGTCTGTGAGTGTGTCTCTTCAATTTCATTGGGACAGGCAGGCAGACAGAACAGGGCTCTTGGAGCTAATCAACAGTAGGGTTGGAAGGGACTTGATGATCTACAAGGTCCCTTCTGACCCTACTCCTATGAATCTATGAAACAGGTCACCCCCCCCACCCAAGCTGTTTAAGAAGAGTTTGAAGTAATGGGAAAGAGGCTATTGTTTTGCTAATTGGGTGATAAAGACTCTTATCAGCTCCAGGCTACCTTGCTTGCCTGTCAGTTTGCTGCAGACAGTCTGACAAGCAGGGAGGGAGATTGAAAAGCTCTGTATTTCCAATAGATGCATGCATTGCACCCCTCCGCCCCCTTGCCTCAGAGTGCTAGCAAGGGTCTGGGGGCTTACAACTCGGAACGGGATCTTGGAGTCATTATCTACTCCAAGATGAACATGAGCCGCCAATGCCAGACCGCAGCCAGCAAGGCCAGCCATACCTTGTCATGCGTCCAAACATGCATCTCAAGCTGGTCCAGAGAGGTGATACTCCCCCTCTATGCAACTTTGGCTAAGCTACAGTTGGAGTACTGTGTCCAGTACTGGGCGCTGCACTTCAAAAGGGATGTGGCCAGCCTGGAGAGGGTTCAGAGGAGGGCCACCTGCTGGGTGAGAGGGCAGCAGGACAGGCCCTATGAGGAGAGACTGAGGGACCTGAACCTGTTCAGCCTCAGCAAGAGAAGGCTGATGGGGGACCTGGTGGCTGCCTACAAGCTCATCAGGGGAGGATCAACAGCAAATAGGTAGAGCTCTTTTCTCCCCAGCATCACCTGGGGTGACAAGGAACAATGGTAATAAGCTGATGGAGAATAGGTTTAGGTTAGAGATCAGAAGGCAATATTTTACAGTTAGGGTGGCCAAAATCTGGAACCAAGTTCCAGTCAGGAACAGTCCAGAGAGAATCTGTCTAGTTTACAACCAGTTCAGCCTAGCCAGGTTAGACTAACCTGCAAAGGTTGAATCGATTCAGGCTAAGGCCTGAATGTGTTTTTGAATGTCTGTCCCTAGCCCAATTGGTCTGTTCTTCATGAGAAATAAATCCAACCTATTCCTTCTAGTCTTCCAAACTACTCCAAAAATGATGAAAGATGGAACATTTGTCTCCAGTTCTCTTCTGGCCATGTGGTCCCCTCCCTGTGTGGGTTCTATGTGTTCTCTTGTAGCCTCTCACTATCTGAGCATTCCAGTTTGTCTCCCTCCCATTAACAGACCCTGCTGGGACTGATACTCCATCTGTCTGTCCCAAAGAGAGACTGAGTAATATGGCAATGGGTGTGCTATCTTTATCTATCAGCTTCCTTGTTCAGTTTAAAGTTAGAAGAAGATTGCTTAAAACTTACAAGAAAAGGTTGGGAGAACTAGGATTATTAATGTGCAGAAAAAGAAGACTGAGAGGGCATCTGATAACCCTTCAAATGATAAAAAGGTTCTTTATAAAGAGGAAGGTGATTACCATTCTCTGTGTCAACAGGGAACAGGACAAGAAGGAATGTGCTTAAATTGCAACAAAGGAAACTTAGGTTGGGTAGTAGAAATTAAGTGCATTTTCTCCATCGGTCTTCACTGTGGAAGATGCCTTGAAGATTCCCTCACCAGATCCACTCCTTCTTGGGGACAAGTCAGTGGAGTTGACCCAAACTGAAGTGTCAATAGATGAGGACGTAAAGGAAATTAATAAACTAAACAGTAGCAAATCACAAGGATTTGATGGCATTCAGGGGACTTACGGAACAGGCCAGTGAGCCTAATTTCTGTTCCTGGAAAACAGGTAGAAATAAGAACAATAACAATAATAATAACAAATTGTTCAGCACAGGAATGTACATGACTCTCTGGGGAGGGATCAACATAGCATTGTCAAACGGAAATCATGTCTCACTAACCTACTAGAGTTCTTTAAGGGTGTCAATAAACAGGTGGATCAGGGCGATTCCTTTGACATAGTATATTTGGACTTCCAAAAAGCCTTTGACAAGGTCCCTCATCTGAGGCTCTTAATTAAAAGTTAGGTAGTCATGGGATTACAGGGAATGTCCACTCGTGGATTAGAAATTGTCTTAAAGACAGAAAGCAAAAAGTGAGTATAAATGGTCAGTTTACAGGATAAAAAGAAATAAACAGCAGGGTCCCTCAGGGATCTTTGTTGGGACCAGTGCTGTTTAATATATTCATAAATGATCTGGAAAAGGGAGCAAGCAGTGAAGTGACCAAATTTGTGGATATTCAAAGTGGTCAACTTGGCAAGCCATGAACCTCCTGCACGCGTGAACTGGAAGATCAAAAACAAGCATGTTGAAATGGGACTACTCTAATAACACAAATACATGCAAGTGCAGTGATGTGCAGACTTCTGGGAAGGTCCTTCTGGGGTTCCAGATCTATTTCAGGGCATCTGATTGCAGGTAATCTTTCATTCTATAACCTCAGTTGTGTTGTGTCAGCTGTCGTGTCCAGGGGTGTGACCCTGGTCACAGAACTCTTTTGCACTTTAAGCTGTTTGGTTGCTTCTGTGTGACCATACCGTGGATGCCTGGGGTCTTCCATCTGCTGTAATCTTTCTTTTTGGCTCACTACCTTTCTTCTAATATCAGGTGGTACAATGCCAGCCAGTAAGTGTGGGCTATCCTGTACAATCTCAGACACATAATAGGGTTCCACTGACAAAGCATTATTGAAGACTGAAGTATGTGCAGGCCATCCACCTTTTCCATATGGTGTGAGTTTGCCTGGAGAAACCTCTTTACTGTCCTTCTCCCTGAGTCCATAGGAAATGCAGACATTGTACTATCCCAGATAAGTAACACTAGTACTAACAATGGTACTACAGCAGGGCCCCAGGAACCAGAAGGTATATTTCCCCTTTGTTTCAATGTCTTTTTTTTCCCACCAGGTATCGGGGATTCATTCTTGTGCTGACATTTCTGTTTTATACCAGTTACCATCTTTCTCGTAAACCCATCAGCATTGTGAAGGTAAGTGCAGTAACTGAAATGTAATCAAGGGTGCCTTCCAGTGGATATACCATAACAATGCTCTGTTTCTGTCACAACTTTCTAATTATCTAGTCTGCTGTTGCAGGGGCCCTGCTGTGCTGGAGGGTGCCTGCTGTAGTAGCTGTACTCTGCCAGTTGTAGGTCTTGTCCGTATTGCCACAGCAGGGAGTGGTTTTCTTGCAGCTATTGGGCATGACACATCTAGGAGGGAAATGAAGAAGCAGGGTCTTTTTTTCCTGCCACCCCAGTGAAGGAGTCCTCTTGAAGGAGGCCCTGACTTTTCACCCTGTTCTGTTTTTTCAGAGTGAGCTACATCTCAACTGTTCTGCATTGGGAAGGAATCCCACCAATGGCTCAAACAGCACCACATGGTGTGATTGGGCACCATTCGGTAAGACCCTATTTGCCTACTGGTTCCTTCTCCCTGCTAAGTGCCAGAGCATCTCTCCTGACTGTATGCTGTTGTGCTCCAAGATTTTTAGCCATGAAACAAATGGCCATAAATGATGGGGATGAGAAACAGGGAGGGACTGCTCAGGTGAAATACAGAGAAGACCAGTATAAACAAATACTTTCAATGATTAAAAGGTCACACAGAATAACCAACTAGGCAACAATAAAAAGTATACATGCTTTTATACTAATGCTATAAGTCTAACATCAAAGGTGGGGGAACTTGAATGCTTAGCAGTAAATAATGACAGTAATAATAAATAACATTGTAGGTATCTCCGAAACATGGTGGAATGAGGAAATTCAGTGGGATGTTGTAATACCAGGATACGAATAATACAGGAATGTTAGAATAGGTCCAGGGAGTGGAATGTTATACAGGAATGTTAAAATAGGTTGGGAAGTGGCACTCAACGTCAAAGACTCCATCGAATCAAATAAGGTAGATATTTTTTTCAACTGATGAGAGGTACCATAGAATTTCTGTGGATAGAAATTCTGGGTTTCAATAGGAACCGCCGCGCCCCCCCCTCTGAAATCTGGGATGTACTGTTGACCAGGATGGTAGCAGCGAGCTAGAAATGCTAAGGGAGGTGACAAGAAGAAAACCACCAGGCTGGCTTGCAGAGACTAAACTAGCTCTGAAACCAACAAGAAGAAAGGACTAGCTCAAGAATGGCCTAAGTAGTGCCATTCTTGAGCACTACAGGATTTGGTGCAAAGTGTAAAAGTGTTACTGACGGACAAGGTTCTTTGGGTAAATCCAATATCTTTTATGAGATCAACTCAGGTAGTTGAAAATATTCTTCTTGGCAAGCTTTAGGGCACAAACACCCTTTGTCAGGCTGAGGAAGCATCTGCAGATGGTCTGTGCTGTTCCTGGATGGACTGGTAAAGCAGCCAGAGACCAGTACGTACCTATGTAAGAAAGTCAGGCAGTTAAAATGTAAATTGAGGTGGTCAGTAGATTAAAGATAGGTGGAGGCAGAGGGGAAGGGGGATTGAAAAGTGGCTGTAGTCAAAGGATGAGAGACGGGAGGAAGGCAATGAGAATAGCTCATAAAAAGTGGAGGGTTTACCTGGGGAGTCAGATGTTAGGCAGGTTATACTGTCATAAATTCAATGTCTGTATTTAGTCCATGATTTTTTGAATCCCGTAAATTGATGAAAAAAATTCGTAGGCTTGTCTGTGGAAGGTATTTTGCAAATTCCCTTTGAGGATTAGAACTGAGAGACTGGAGAGAGCGTGGTTTTCTTGTGAGAAATGTGCCTCCACAGGTAATTGGGTATTCCTGTCTTTGATAGATTTCTGGTGTGCGCTCATTTTGGTGCATGGTTGTTGTTTGGTTTCTCCTACATATTTTCCATCGGGGTATTTGGTGCATTAGATGAGAGGTATTACATTTCCGGAGGCGCAGGTCTAAGATCCAGGAATGTTAATGTTTCTGTTGAGGGGTGTAGTAGTTGTGGGGGGGCACGTGGAGCTATGTTGGCAGGTAGGCCTGTGCGAGTTGGCAGTGATCTGATCCGACTTTGGATCCAGCCGCTTCGGATGCCAGGGATCTGGTCCGGAGCTCCGACCGGGTTTCTGCTTCAATTTGGCCGAAGTGGCTCCGAAGCTTCAGAGCCGCCTCGGAGATCCAGCCATAGGGTATAATGGGGAATCAATAAAATATCTATAACTTTGTTGTTTTTGTCTGATTTGGATGAAATTTTCAGGGGTGGTAGACTCTGCAGAGAGAATTAAGTCTACCAAGCTTCAAGAAGATCGGTGCAGGGGTTTGGGGGGAACTGTACCCCAAATTCTTGAAAGCAAAACTCATGTCACGTCTATATGTTACAACACAGGAGGGTCAAAACTGCAGGGCTGGTAGCTCATACTGAGGCCACAAAGCCTGCCAAGCTTCAAGAAGATCAGTGCAGGGATTTGGGGGGAACTGCCCCTCAAGCTGCAGACAAGCAAAACTCGTGACATAGGTGACCCTGTGTGTGTTAAGGCACAGCAGGGTGAAAGCTGCAGGGGTGGTGGCCCCTGCTGAGGCCACAAAGCCTGTCAGCTGTGGAGGAGATCAGTACAGGGGGGTCTGGGGCCCTGCACCCCTAGCTGCTGACAGGCAAAACTCGTGACATGGGTGCCTGTTCATGGCTGGATATGATAGGTCTGCCAGGGTTCCCTTGTTTGTGGATTTTAGGGAGCATATAAAAAGTCCCTTGGTTGGGTAGTGGGGGGATCAAGTTCTATAGTTTTTCTTGTAGTTCTGATGGAAATGATTTGATGGTAATTTTGAGCTGCAAGGTGAAAAGGAGAGTAGGATCATTCTCTGGTTTTTTGTAGTAGGTGGTGTCAGAGAGTTGTCTGTTGGCTTCTTTTATGTAGTCTTCATGGTTAAAGATAACTATAGCTCCTCCTTTATCAGCTGGTTTTATTACTATTTGATGGTTAGATCTTAGGGATTCTATGGCCCTTCTCTCTGAGGGGGATAGGTTATTATGGTGGTATGCGTTGTTGATTATTTCATTTTTCTGAAGCAGACAATATAGCGGTCAAGGTTTGGATTTTGCCCACTGTGAGGTGTCCAGTCTGATGGATTTTGTGGCTTTTTTTGTTTGTTTGGTTTTTTTAGGGGGGGTTGGGGCTGACCTTTTCCTTGATGTTGTCAAAAGTTGAAGTGTTGTTGGACGTTAATTCATTTCAGTTACAGAAATATTCTTTGAGGTGGAGGCATTGGAAGAATTCTTCTAGTTCTCCACATTTAAGTATTTTATTAGGCTGTTTTTCTGGACAGAAATTCAGACGTTTGGGGAGGACAGATTTTTCAGCTTTGGTAAGTGTGCATGTGGAGAGATTGATGGTATTTCAGGGTTGGTTTCTTCTTTCAGTTGCATCGAGTTTGAGGTTGGAACGTTGTACAGCGTTGGTGTTATTTCTCTGAAGGTTGTTTTGTGATTGGGAAAGCTGTTCCTGGAGTAATTGGTTCCATTTCTTCTTTTTATGTTGGATGGATGTTCTGGAAAATCTTTGGTAGTCTCTTCATATATGTTGTATAATGTTTGGGAAGAAGTCTGGATTTTTCTCTCTTAAATTGTTGTAGCATGTAGATTTCCTTCCTCAGCTGATTTCTTTTGGACTAGGTTAGGTGAAGAAGATGATTTCTAAGTTTCTCTGAAGCTCTCCTGCAAAGTTGTGAAGCATATTTGGAATTGGTGTAGTAGTCAGAGGATTGGAGATGTTTAGTCCTCTGGGACTGATGTTGTGTTTCTTGCATAGGTTTAGAAAATATATGTTGCTGTTGAGTCTGGCGTCTTTCTTTTTCACGTTGTGTAGCTTGCTTCAGTGTTACTGAACTGCTCTGCAATAGTGACCACAATGCAACTGGCTTTGACATTGACATCCATGTAGGAGGAGAGATGAGAAGAAAATCCACTACAGTAGCTCTTAACTTTAAAAATGGAGACTACACCAAAATGAGGAAGCTAGTTAGACTGAAGTTAAAAGGGGCCCCTAAAAGGATGAAAGACTTTTAAGTACATGTGGGAACTGCTTAAGAACACAATATTGGAAGCACAGAGCAAATGCATACAGCAAATCAAAAAAATGGAAAGCAGACCAAAAGAATGCCAGCATGCTTTAATGGCAGGCTCAGCGAGATGGCTTTTTACTATCACTTTGTAGTGTATGCAGAGGAGTGAGACTGTGTGCCAGTTTCTTAAGTCATGGGGGTTCCCCTTGGCAGGAGGGTCAGCATGGCCCTCCTGCTTGACGGGGAGCTCCCTACCCACTTCGGCCTCAGCCCATACTGCAGCATTTCTGGGCCAAGGACATCCCAGAAGGTGTAGTAGGTCTCTGTGGTCAGCCTGTCCATGCCCAGCACTTTGTTGGTGGGCATCAAGTGGAGGGTACCTAAGAGCTTGACCAGGATGATAGGACCCTCCAGCTGGTCCCGGTTGCCCACACTGACCTGAGGTAGTCCCTCCACAGGACCTGGCAGGCAGCAGTGTTATTCAGATTTTGTGAGAAAGCACCACATAGAAAGCTCTTGTCCTTACTCACAGCTTGTCCAGACCCATGATGGGGGTGCGATCATCTGCCAGGAGGCAGGTGAAGTATTTCTTGGGACACCTCTTCTGCTCCAGGGCATAGAAGAAGCCGGAGCTGCGGTCCATCTGTTGGAGGAGCTGGATATGTGAGTGGACCAACATGCTGCGGATGCAGCAGTTGTCCAGAACTCAGAGCTCCTTCCATCTTTCCTGACACTCTATGCAGAGAGACGGGTTATTTGGATCAGCAGCCAGGCACCTCTCTAGCTCCAGGACCTACCCCACAAACTGCTCCCTGGCTGTCTCCCTCTGCTGGGTGTGTCCCTGGGTGTAGCTGCAGTTAGAGAGGTGGAAATGCACCTTCCCCATGTCCCACCATCTCCAAGCCCAGGGAAAGACCAGCTGCTGCTCATGCCAGGCCAGCCAGAACTTCTGGAAGGCTGCCATGAAGTCTATATCAGGGGCGGGCAAAATGCGGCCCAGGGGCCAGATGCGGCCCACCAGGCCATTCTATCTGGCCTGCGGGGCCCCTAAAAATTTAGAAAATTAATACTTATCTGCTCTGGGCTGCCTGTCATGTGGCCCTTGATGGCTTGCCAAAACTCAGTAAGCGGCCCTCTACCCAAAATAATTGCCTGCCCCTGGTCAATATCCTCCAGCAGGCTGTTATTAAAGTGCCATTAGGCCGGTCCTGGATGTTCACACTGCAGCATGACCCGAGCATAGGTCAGATGTTGGTTGCTGAAAGGGGCCAGCCTGATGCTGGAAACATGGTCTTGGGCAGTGTTCAGCATGGAGATGTAAATTTGGTTTAACTGAGAGTGGTGCATCTGCTCCTCCACCCTGAGGTGGAAGGTGAAGGTGGTGGTGCTGTCAAGCTGACAGGCACACTAAACATCTACCATGGAGTGGTCCAAGCAGTAACACCAGGTGTGGGGCCCAGCAGCAACCCCACCACCCTCCCGTACATGTTCAAGGCATTGTGGAAGCTGTGGGCCCAATGATAATTCAGAGTTGGAAGGGACCTGAGCAGATCATCAAGTCCGACCCCCTGCCATGGGCAGGAAAAAATGCTGGGGTCAAACGACCTCAGCTAGGTGATTATCTAGCCTCCTTCTGAAGACACCCAGGGTCTTCAAATTCCTGGCATTGCACTGCTTTGGCCCCTTGCCTTGCAACACCAGCACTCTCACAGCATTGAGGATGAGCTGGAAGTCCCTCAGCAGTTCAGGGACTTGTTCAGGAGGGCTGAGTTGGGGAGGCATGGTGAGAAGAGCTCAGGACCCCAGCTCCTCCAGAGGCTTGAGGGGAACATGCCCCACAGTGAGCCCTTTCTCCACTGCCTCCTGGGTGGTGGTCTCTGTGGCAAGGAAGAACAACCTTTTGCTGTGGAACCTGGAGGCCACCACAGTCTTGTTGGCTCCCACTGCCTGAGCCAGGACCTGCATGTAGTTCATAAAGTGTGGGCCCTCTTTCTCAGTCAACAAGCACTTCACCCCATGCCTGTGGATGAGGGCTAGGAAGGAGCCTCTGCTGCCTGAGGTAGAAGGGGCAGTGGTGGTGGAGGGCCCAGGCTTGGGGGTTGTGGGTTTCCCTGCAGCAGCCTGGGCATAGCTGCAGCTTCCTTGCTGAGAAGCCATGCTGGCAGGGTCAGGGACGGCTGAGTGGGTGTGGTGCACCCTGATGAGGAGCACCTGGTCCCTACAGGTGTTCGTGGCTTGGGGTTGGAGGCCAGCTCTTTGCCCTTCCTACCCCCTGAGGGAGTAGGGGTGGGGAAGGAAGACACAGGAGGAAAGGGAGGCATGCTGATGGTTTACTCATTCTAACAAACACAAGGGCAGTGAAGGGTGGAACACAGGACTCAGCATACTGGGGACAAACATGGGTGCTGCTGAGGCAGCTGGTGCAGGTGGAGTGGTCCCATTGGTGGTGCAGGGTCCCCTCAGGCTACACAGCCTCCCTGGCAGCACCGGAGTGGGTGAAGATGCAAGTGCAGGTTCAGGTGCACAGATGCCACCCTGGAGGTGGGAGGGCAGTGACAGCGGCAGAGGCAGCAGCAGTGGTGGTGGTGGTGGTGTGGGGGCTAGCCTGACAGGGGAGCAGCAGAAGCCTCCTTTGGAAGGGCAACAAGCTCCACAAGGGAGTCCCCTCTGCAACTCTTGTCCAGCAGTACCTAGAGGGCAGTGGTGGCGCCCCCTAGTGGACACAGGAGACTGGGCCAGAAGGACCTATGGCCTGACCCAGTAAATGACAGTTCATATATCTATGTAATATTTTGTATGGCCCTGGGAGAGCTCCCTTCCATCACTCTGAGGATGCAGTCATGAGGCTCTTGGTCAGCACTGCATGTTGGAGTCCAGGGCCAGTCAGGAACAGTGACTTCTCAGTGAGCACCTGGCTCTGGTTCTTGTTGAAGTGGCCCAGGTCTCCTGTAAAATGTTGGGGCTGGGAGGCTCTGACAGCTGGGCAGAATGACTGACTGCTTGTAGAGCTGCCTGCCTCATTGTCTTCCCAGTCTCTGTTCCCTCTGTCTGTTGCTGCCCCTCTGGTTTTCAGTTGGTGGTGTTACTTTGTTTAATCTTTCGGGGCAGGGGTGCAAAGAGCATTGCATCCTGACCTCATTTTTTACCGTCAGTGGCCCAAGCCGCTTTCCCAGGAGGAATCAGTATCTAGCTCTGCTCTTTGCCAGTTTAAATATGACTTAACAGGTCACAGTCTAATGGTGAAACATCAGCACATTCTGGCAAATGACATGATTAACTCTTGAGGTCATAATATGTTTACAGCATGTTTACCTATCTCATTAGTGCATTCCCTGGCAGTTGGTTCCCAGGCCACCTGGACTGATCTGAGCCAAGTAGAGGTTATTAATCAGCTGAATAGCACCTAATGTGCTTGTCCCAGGTGCAAAGGGCAATCATACATCCATATGTAATGGAAGCTATCAAAGCTTGTATCAAATGCCAAGACAGTCTGGAATGGAGAAGGAGTCTTACTGTGCAAGTAGTAAGGTTGAGACTCCAGGCCTCAGCAGTAATCTGGGGTAAAGTGGCATAGAATTAAAATTAAGGTTGCATGTCTTAAACTTTTCAGTTTGGTAACCTCTTATTTAGAGTCAATTTGCAAACCTTTACATCTATCAAAAGAAGGGACAATAGAGTCTGAAAAGCAATATATTGGTGTATCTTCTTTGGGGAAAATTGTGTCAAAGGGTGAAGGATGGAAAATGTTATTACAAAAACTCAGGACTGTTTTGAAACTAAAAACTGATACAGAATTTAATTCCCCAGGTTGTCTCCATTGTCCTGTTTGAGCTTTGACTTGAATCAAAACCTGGAAAAAGGGATTGTGTTTTCACTCAGTTTAAATGGCAATTAACAAAGTAGCACTATTGTCCCAGTACAAGGTGTTAATTTGGATACTTGACAGGTACTTAGAATGGGACAATAGGTTTGTCCCCTTGTAGGATCCTGGGGTAAAAGGCTTTTGAAACTGTGTCATGTTTCTGGGCCTTCAGCACCGTTGGTCACGCAGGAATAATGTATTCATGTTTGAGCAGTGCTTTAGAGTTTAGACACACCTAATGCTATCATTATTAAAAAAGACCATGGAGAATGAGTTCCTAAGGACTCTCAGCAGCAGCCTGAAGATGCATAGGAGTAGTAAAAAGCAGTTTCTCATAGGGGTTGTGAGGACTTTCTGTGATGAAAGGTAAACACTGGGGAAGAAATTAGTGCTAGGAACAAGCCTAGCTTCTGCATCTCAAAGCACCCCCACAAGTGGATAAAATGGTAAGAATAGGCACATTGCATTTGTGGGAATGGGATCCTGAACACGCACCTTACTACTGTATCCCATGCTGACTTGTAATATTGTTAATTTTTTTCCAGATAAGGACAACTATAAGGAACTCTTTGGAGCCTTGGATAATGCTTTCCTAGTTGCGTATGCAATAGGGATGTTTATCAGGTATGGATTTCACAGGCTGATGGCATTTAGGGAGAAGAATGGTTACTATCTCCTGGGAATTTTAACTCCAATCTCACACTTTTTCCTGAGAAGCCTCACTGCTCCCCATTAGAGTTCTCTTTATTCCACAGCTATACCATGAGAACTTTTTCAATAGCAAAGCTGCTGGTAAGTGGAATAAGTTCTTGCATCAGGGCAGCATCTCTGCCTGATGTGGTGAGTTTTGGTATCCTGTCCGAAGGTAGTTTGGGTTTTTCTGATTCTGGACCCCTAAATTTCCCTAGCAGCTTCAGAAGGAATGGGACAGGATATGAAGAATAACCAGAACCTCTTTGGAGTAGCTTTAATTAGTCGGTCAGCCATCCCCTTTTACCCTGGCTGGGTTGGCATTTCCTTGGTACCTAAAAGCTATTGCACATTTGCTTGACAAATGCTGTGATCTGTTGGGCAAATTATACTGCAGAATGCAAATAATGGTTAAGGAGCTCCCTTAGGAGTGAGCTCCCATCAACTTTTTTTTTTTAATGTGGCCAGTTTCCCTTCATCTGGGCAGGATGAAGAGATCAAGAAGTAAGGAAAGCAGGTGCAAAGGAGGATGTTTCCTAATCTAGATAGCCTTTCTGCCCCTCTCCCTCCCCTCCCTACACACAGCTGGCTTCTGACTTTAGAGTTAGTATCCTGACCTGCAAAACTGGACTCCTTCTTGTGATTCTTGCCTGTTCTTTTCAGCCAGATTCGAAACTCTGTAGCCATTCATAATCTCTGTGCAAAAACTTGTCTCCTTTGGGTTTAGGCAGTTGATGCCAGTATAGTAAGAGTCATTCCAGCTTGGGATTTCAGCCACATCTTCCTGATTCTAGAATGCAGACATTCTTTGTGAGGTGTTTTGTTAAGGTTTTTTTCCCTTTCTTCATGGACTTGCCTTTTTCCCCACCCCTAAAAACTAATGTTGTGGGGATAAGAAATAGTTACTCATTAGTAGTCACTAGCTAGTAATAATCATCAATAAGAGGTGTTACCAACCTAGTTGTACATTATTCTACATGTAGTGAAATTCTCATCTACTGTTTATTACTTTGCTGTTCATAAATTTGGTTGCTTGGTTTTGTATTTGAAGTGTGTCCTGTGTATCTGAGGGACAGCTTGTTGTATTGATTTGGGTTGGCTGGGGCAGGGTCTGTGCCATGGATGTTTGATTTGCCTGGAGTGTCAGTGTGCCATACTTTCAGTCAGCACTGAACCTAAATGTAAATGGTAAGCTAGCTTGGGGCATGCAAGATGTGGCTTCAGCATTGGCCAATGTACAGTACCTCTTACAATATACAGTACTTCTTATAATGTACAGTACCTCTTAGAGGTACTAAGAGGAGAGGGGCATTCTAGGTAGAGCAGATTAAAAGGGTGTCTTGGTACTGGGACACTCTCAGAAATGTCTAGCCAGATGAACCTATCAAAAGTCATTGGTTCAGGGTCTGGGAGGGAATGATGACATTTCAAGTTTGGTTCTTGGTTTTATTTTTTGCCTAGAATTAAAGGAGCTTTTTATTTTTTCCAGACTATGTAGAGGTGGTTCCATCCTCTCAGCTTTACTGTGAATAGTGCAGCCAGGAACTCATAGATTCCACTGTGCTGGGCATCTAGGCAGAGAGAGCAGAAGCCTCCCTTGAATATATCTGAGCTTCCAGTTTCTGGGAGCTGCACAAATACTAGTGTCCAATGTGTTGCTCATCTCAGTGTCTAACCAGCTGATTACCTTGGTGTACAGATGTATTTATGGTCTCCCTCCTCTCTGTGCAGCGGCATTTTTGGTGAGCGCCTCCCACTGCGGTATTACCTATCAGGCGGAATGGTGCTGAGCGGAATATTCACGTCCTTATTTGGCCTTGGCTACTTCTGGAATATCCATTTGCTCTGGTATTTCATCCTCATCCAGGTAAAGAGACCTCTTTTCTTCATCTATAAGCCCTTAATTTACTACAACATTACATTCAATCTAAGCCATGGTTTGCAGAAGTCTTCTGTGCAGAGCAGGCAGCTGAATGTTGCAGCTTCTAGGGGTATCTCTTCCAGCCCAACTGCTGTATGTTTGTGACTGAGAAGAAATCAGATAGCTTTGCACAGCCCTAATAAAAGCTTCGGGTGCTGATTTGATTCAGCCCGATTCGGTGGCCAGATCTCCAAATCCAAATCGAATCAGGGGACCAGTTAAAAGGTCTGAATCAATTTGAAACTCTCTGAATCTTCAGAAAAGATTCAGAGAGCTTCTATGCTTCGGACAGTCCCTGGTGGCTGCAGCCTGACTCACAGCTGGTAAGTAGGGGGCAGGGGAAGCGGGCCTGGAGGAGGGGAAGGGACCATGGGGGGAGGCCTGCCAGGACCCATCCCCTGCCTGCTCCCCCAGCCCCCACACCATGGCTGCCCCGCCTGCCCCAGGTCCGGCCCTTTACGGGGAAAAAAAAAAACCCGAGGAAAAACCCTGGGACTCTCTAGCTCCTGCAGCTGCCTTGGGGTTTCGGAGGTCTCCTGGAAGAGCCCCCCACATGGTGTGGGACAACAGGGGTCGCCCCTTGCCAGGCAGGAACAGTGAGTCTGGGAATTTTTCTCGGGTTTTTTTTGTTTTTCTTAAAGGACCTGAGCTGCAGCAGGTGGGGCAGTCATCGGGGGACTGGGGCAGCCCCCTACACAGTGTGGGGCAGTGGAGGGCAGCAGGGATCGGCTCCCCGCCCAGCAGCACCTGGTGAGTCGGGGCTTTTTTTTCAAAGTGCTGGGAGCTGGGGTGGGCAGGGCAGCCATTGCATGACTGGAAGAGCAGGCAGAGGATGGTCCTGGCTGATTCAGTCGAATCGATTCGGGACAGTGATTCGAATCACTGAATTGAATCACTGTCCCCTGAATCGGCCAAAACCAAAGCAAATACTTGCCACTTCGCACAGGCCTAGCTTTTATGCACTGTTAGTTTAGTTGGGTTGTCAGTCAAAAACCAGATTCTAGGCCCCCTTGCTCAGGGAATGTTTGAACTTGCGTCTGTGACTTCCCAGCACAGTGCCCTAACCATCACACCTTAAGGTAGACATTAGCCCCTATTCACTCTCCAGTGCCCCTTTGAAAGCTGGCCCCCTGGGCAGCTGAGAGAGAGGGGTTGGGGGGAAGGAGGGAGTGATGGGAAGCCAGGCTAATCCAACTAACAGGAGATAAAGGCCTGGAGACACAGATACTGAAGCTCGCCTAAAAACACATCTTTTATACATACATTATTCTTTGATTCATCCAAACACCTGCTAACACATGCATACTGTTACATATTTATTCCTCTCTTGCATATTAGTACATTGCAATTTCAATCTATTCTCTGCTTTCCTTGACTGTTTTGTTAACTTTCAAGTCAGTCAGGAATATACACCAGGATTGGCTCAATAGAAGGTATGCAGATGAACTGTTGTCAACTAAAATCTTTTGAGCAACTCGCAGTGCTCCTAGGTTATTCACTATATTCCTAATATGTTCCAGGGAGGGCCTGACCATCAAGCAAGCCTTGGTTTTGGGGATGTTAATAAATTAACTGTGAGCCTCTGCGTCAGCCAACACTAACTGACAGATAGTCTGCTGATCACAAGCTACTTCTGTGGAACTGTCAGCTGCTGGGCTATGATGGAACCTGTCACTTGCAATGGAATTCTGTTTCTCTTTGTACGCCTAAATGGAAAACTCCTAATTGCCTATCTGTATTTTTTGTGCTTGTCCTGCATTGTGGACATATAAGCATTCAGACATAGATTGAGCATGCGTAGTAAGTAGGCTGTATGCTGTCCAAGCATGTAGTTGAGCCTAAATCCTGAAAGAAGGGTGGGAGAGTCAAGCGCCCTTTAAGGATTTAGGCTCAATAGCCAAGTGGTTGGGGTACATGCCCAAAGGATGGTAGACCTAGGTTCTAGGCCTCTCTGACCTACAGTGGATTTGAACCAGCATGGGCGCATCTGCACAAGATGTTAACTGTGCAGCCTAATTCTGAACATTCTAACTCTAGCTGCATTAGTGTGCAGGGCAAAAGCCATGCTAATGTGCTACTGTGCAGTTAGCATCACTAAAAAGTTGTGCGTTGGCACTACTGTGTAGTAGTGCCAGTTACTACACGTTGATTTAATACTTGGTTATACAAGTGCATTAATTCGGTGCATTAATGAATGTGTAGACACACCCCACATCTTTAACTTCCCAGGTGTTCTAACCACCACACCACAGGTAAAGCATTACCTGGTCTCCAGCATTTTTTTGGATCTGAGACCTTGCCTCATTTCATTTATTGGTAATTCTCATTGGATTAAAAGGAAGGAGAGTAGTGCAATAGGGAATTTACTGCCCCATTTGATGTAAAGGTCTAGGCTAGAATCCAGAGCATGTGCATTTGCAGGCCAGCAGCCATCTCATTGAGCCATATGCCCTCTGGTTTGTTCAATTCCACCTGGCCTTTCACATCACTGTCTCCCTCCCCACCCCTGTTCCTTTTTCTTAGGCACCCAGGAGTCCAGCTTCAAAAGGAACACTGGAGAGGGAACTGGGATAATGTCTAACCTGTATTGTGATGGTTAGGGCACTATTCTGGAAAGTCAGAGGTGCAGGTTGAAACATCCCCTAAGCAAGGGGCCTAGAGCCTGGGTCTTCTACTTCTTGGCTAATGGCTCTAACCACTTAGCTACTGGCACTAAAATAGGGATAGGCCCTTCTCTTCCTCATCCTCCCCCCGCATACTCTGGAGCCTAACTCTCATTAGCCATGGATCTCTGGCTGGCTACATTTCCTGACTTAAATGCATTTGTGTGTCCAGAATAGGTGTGCATATGTAGCTGTGTATGTGCCTAACCAGTGCATAGCTGACTGCCCATGCTTGTAATATTTACATACACTTAAACATCCAGAGTATAGGGTAATAGAACTGCAAGCTTCACTTAAGTGTCAAGAATAACAGTTGTGCAGCTAGAGAGCTGTATTTTAGTTGTACAAAAGGAATTAAAGTCCATCTTGCATAAGAACTGCTATTTATTTGGTCCATCCTGACTTCTGTCACACACAGAGTTAATGCTGAAAGGGAGAATGAACAGGGTATGACCAGGCTTTTTTCCACTGTTCCTCTCCCATTTCCAGCCTCTAGCATTTAACGTTTAGGAAGTTCTGATTTGGAGGCTATATCCCTAACTCCCATTTTCAATAGCTACTGATGTCCCTTTCCTCCAAGAATTTGTCCAATCCCTTTTTGTACCTGGCTAAATTGTCAGCTTCCAGAACATCTGGTAGCAGTGAGTTCGATACTTGAATTACACACTGTGTGAAAAATAACTTTCTTTTGTTAGTTTTAAACTCAAGTTAAACTACCTACTCATTTAGTTTGGTGACCCTTCATTCTTGTATTGCAAGAGATAGTAAATAATAAATTCCTATTTACTTTCTTTTCACAATTTAGTATTTTCTAGGCCCTTATCATGTCCCCTCTCAAACATCTCTTTTGTAAACTGAATAGGCCTAGCCTCTTTAGTCTCTCCTCATATGGAAGCGCGTCCATACAACTAATCATCCTTGCTGTTTTTCTCTGTACTTTCTCTCATTCTTTTATATCCTTTCTGAGGTGTGGGGAGCAGAACTGGGAACAGTATTCAAGGTGATTTATAAAGGGGCATAATGATACTTTCAGTTTTGTTTATAATTCCCTTTTTAATGATCCCTAACACTTTGTTTGCCTTTTTGATGGATGCTGATGACTGAGCTGATGGTTTTTTTAGCTCTTCTTAGTGTCTCTGTATGCCTTTGACTAAAATATCAGCTTTAGTTTCTCTGCAAACAGTAGAGAATTACAAAATGAAATATTCTGGCCTGTGTTAGAGTCTAAACTTCTAATCTTAAATGAACAAATTAACACAGCTGTAATTTAAGTGCACTGGTTTCACCTTGAGTACCTAAATTTATGGCCCCCCCCCTTTTTTTTTTTTTTTTTTTTTAGGGTCTGGGTTCCTGCTACTTTGTATTCTTTAGAGTTAAGATTTGTTTTTCAGTAACTGGGGAAGCTCTCTGTTATGTGTTCATCTCCTTTGGTCACTCCAGACTTCCATGAAGGCAAAGGCAAGCCACAAATGTGTCTTGTATCCCACACCCTTGTTTAATACTGTGTGGCAGGAAGAGCTGGCAGGTTGACAGATGTCTGGTTATGCCAGGTGCATGTTCTAAAGCAGTGAACTTTCCAGTGTCCTGTCATAGCATGTTCAAACTCATTATAAAGATTGTTCCAAAGACATGAGGAGGGAGAGAGAGAAAATGTGTGCGAGAGCTGGCTTATTTTCTGGAATATGGAGAGAAATTCATCTCCTCCATTATGAGTTCCTCCGTAAGAGTCTCTTTAGAAGCTGATAAAATATGGAGGGAAAAGTCCCATTGTTAAACTAATCTCGATAACCAAGGGGATTATCAAGACTAGTGACACCTTGAGAGGAGGGTGAAAGCTAAATGCATGTGTTCAGAAGAGTAGTGTCTTCTTCATCTAGGGTGTGGTTCCCAAAGTGTGTGCCACAGGACACCAGTGTGTCATGAGTTTGGTGGAAGTGTGCTGTGGAAAATGGGCTGAATGGGGCTCCAACAGAGCTGGCCCCGTATGGCAGGATGGGGCAAATGCACCAGATATGGCCTGCACACCAATGAGTGAAGTATGCCACTAATGTTAATCTGGGAAAAAAAAGTGTGCCCTGTGTGCCAAAAGTTTGGGTAACACGAATCTGAGGCCTATCCAGGATCTCTGTGAAGAGTGCTCTCATTCCTGTCCAACTATGAAAAGAGCTAATCCCTTCAAGATCTGCTCAAAAAAGACACAGTATAAGAGGTCAGACACAACTGGCACATATGGTGATGAAGCTGAACCTACTACAGTCAACAGCATTTCCTGAACCTGCATTATAATTGAAGGTTTCTATTTTAGTTGCTCTAACAGGAAAAATGCTGCCAAACCTGCTGTAGTGCCACCTTTTATGTGGACTGTAATGAAACACGACTTCCAAATGTATCCTGGCTCACAGTGGAGAAACTAACTTCAGGGGTTTGGGGAAGTAGTGCAGGTTTCCACAAAGCAGCTGCCCTTGTGGGTATTCTGTTCTTTACATGTCCTTGTGACTCTAGGAAAAAATTTCACAACAAGCTTGTTTCACAGCGTGAGGTTCTGGGTGTAACCCTGGCTGTTACTGCCTGGTAATTTTTTTTTTTTTTTGGTTAACAGTTTATCTTTATTGGAAAACAGTCAGTGCAACCCTTAATTGCAGCCCTGGAATCCAGGGGACAGGAGCCTAGGTTAAAAGTCTTATTTGACATGCATCCACTTTTAAATAGACATTTAGGCTGGGGTAGACTTGTTGGGTTGCCCAGGAGTATCTAAAAACTGATCTCTTCCATTCTTCTTAAAGACTGAGGTGCTCAGGCTTGTAAACTTGAGATACCTCCCACAAAATAAGGCTTTGAGCCTCACAACTTCCCTGTGAAGTGAGTCAGTCTTATTAACCCTGTTTTACGAATGGAGAAACAAGCGGTGAGAGGAGGTGTCTGAGAGTCAGTAGTGGATCTGGATTCTCAACTTGGGTGTAGGATTCAAAGCCATGTTTATATCCCAGGCATGTGGTGCTGCTGTTGGGAGTGGGTGTGGAATTGAAATAATGCAATTAAATGGAAAAAGTAAGGTAGTAGTAAGACTTTCAGACAGACAAATAGCATTGCTATACAGCATTGTGGAGCCAGGATCCTTTGTCCTCCTGTGGGATGCAGCAAAACTTTGTTCTTCAGCAGGTGAAAATACTAGCTACATAGTGAAAAGTGAGGGGCTCTTGGTATTCTTAGTTACTGGAGCAGTCAACCCTGTACAAAAGGGTGCTGAGGTTGAGCTAAGGATTCCACATTCTGATTCTAGCCTGTCACTATCTCACTGTATAATTTTGGGCAAGTGACAATCCTCTCTTCCACCCCAATGTATAAACCCCATGAAATAGGGCAATATTATTGATTTTCAGTTTGTACTTTTGAAAATTGTCACCTAAAATTTAATTTTTTAAGCCTGTATTTTAAATCCTCTGATAAATGGTCTTAACTTTTTTCAAAAGTGCTGGTCACTCAATGGCCCTGTCCAGACGAGAGTGGTCGTGCAGTATGTGGTGCTGCAAACACATCTGCGGCACCACATACCACACACCACACATTCACCTGTTCTTTGCACTACAAGGGAGCAGCACCCCGGGGGCGGGGGGGGGGGGGGGTGTTCTTTTGAGCCCTGGATATCTAGGGGGCAGAAAAATCTGCACAAAAAAAAGGTAGAGTGGCTCATGTGGGGGCAGCGCACACCACTCGGAGCTGGAGCCTGACTGGCTGGAGCCACACTCTAGTGGCTAGTTAGGCTCCAAATGGCAGGATCGCTGCTGCTGCAGCTCCAGGAGGCCCCCAGTACCCCAGGTAAGGCTACTGGGGCCAGCCTCCTCTACCCCACCTGGGGTAACTTGCCTCACACTAGAGGGTATGGGGCACAAGGTGTGCTGCTTCTGGCTGTCCCTGGGGAACCAACCATCTACACTCATGTGGACTTAGCCGATGAGTTCTCATTGTGTGCTAATCTGAAAATTGGGCCATTTTGGTTAGGTGCTGAAACTTGGTGACTGGTACTGAGAGTTACTACTGTAGCCTCTTCCTTGGAGAAGAAAACTTTCCTCTGCTTGCAGAGGAAGAGTTGAAGTACTTGAATGGAGAGAGTCTGTGGAGAGAGTTGAAGTACCTGAATGTTGTCTTCCATAATGATTGCAGCTTCCTGGTCACTCCTTATGGAAGAAGGGCTCCTCTGGTAGCTTCATATTCCTTTGAGGTCTAAGTATCTGTCTTTGGCATTTTTTAAACCTTCTCTGAGCAGTTTGAGTGGGCTTGAAAATACACAAACAGCTATTGAACTGGGTGATGGAAATAGCTAAAGTGGTCCTGCATAGTGAGCTACGAGCGGTGTGGCCTTTATTGTGTACCACTTCTTCAGGACAGCTACACATATTATAGTCTGGCAAGCAACCAAATGAGCTCATTGTGGGCCACAGAAAATGGACTTTGCCTATGATATGCAAGGGCACTTGCAAACTAGCACAGTAAACTGGCCCCTTCTCCTCCCTCCCCTAGACTTAAGCCCTGCTATGGCTGCCTAGACTGCATCTGTATTGGGGTTGCTTGCATTGGGCAAGTGTGACCAAACTGCAAAAATTGCAACTCTCTGCTTTTGTGCTGGCCTAGTTTCTGCATTACTGCCAACTTGGAGTCGAGAGAGAATGGTAGTATAGTGAGGCCTTGAAGAGGTTCTGTGTCTGAAAGCATGTCATTGGGATAGAAGAAGAGAGGGAAAGGGGGCATTCTAGATGCTGACTGGACTAAAGACTTTGGAATAAGAAGGGTAAAATACTGTTGCCTCAGATTTTGATTCAGGTAGTGAATGAAGTACACTAGTAGCTTGTTACTAGAGAATGCCTGAACTTGCCTGAGACCTGGGATAAATGCCATACAGCACAGTGACAGTGCTTGTTTGTTTGTTTTTATTTTTCACAACTTGTTTATGCAGATGCTTTCATGTACTCATGCTGTCTCCCTTCTTTCTGCTAGATCTGCAATGGCTTGGTGCAGACAACCGGTTGGCCATCTGTGGTAACGTGCGTCGGGAACTGGTGTGGAAAGGGGAAGTGAGTCTATTTCTTATCACATGATCTCTGTTGTGGTTTTTCTCAAGTGCTTGTTGTTTAATCTTCTTTTGGAGGTGCTTGATTTATACATTTGCTGTAGCAGGAAACTATCCTTTGTGCTGTAACCCCCAGGTTTGCCTTGATTTATGATTTACAGGGATGCCATTGGGGCCTGACCCAAAATGTATAGAGCATCCTTAAACTAAATTTCCATGAGACAGGGGATTAGGAAGGCCCAGGATTTTAGTTTCTCTGAGTACAGAAGTACCATTACATAGGAAGCTGCTCTGAGCAGTTCCCCAGTAGTAAAGCCTGCATGCTGCACTCTGTTTCTATTGCCTGAAGACCTCCTGTGAGTTAGGGCTTTGTGGCATAGACCTTGGTTTTCTAGCATGAGCTTGATGAGCCACTGCTGTCACATCCTGCTACTCAAGAGTAGCATTCCAACAGGTTGCATCTCTCAAATTATGTATGTTGTATGCTTGTCACCTGTTAGGTGAATTTGGCACACTTCAGTTCCCTGGGCCAAGTACTAGTTCTTCGCTATCCACAGTCTTCACTGACCTTGTGTGATTCTTTACCCTAAACTTTCCTCCTCTCATACTTGGCTGCAAATCTGTATCTCCTCAACTACTATATTTACTCAGATAGAAGATGACCCTGATTATAAGTTACCCCCCTTATAATTAGATTCTGTATCTGGAAAAAATATAAATCTGTTATCATTTTCCAGATATAGAATCTAATTATTGGAGGTTTACCTTGAATTTTTCCCCTCCCCACTGCTACAGCAGGGAAAATAAATCTGGGGGAATTGTATAGCTCTTTGTTCTCTGCTTCCCCACAACTTTTTCCCCCGGCAACCTCTTCCCTCTCCTTTACTGTCAGACTGTTTTCTCTGAGCACATGGAAGTGAGGAGCAAATTTGAAACAATAACCTTGAAATTAAACATGGCTGTAGCAATTTGCACAGTACCCATAGACTTAGTTGATCCAGAATGTGGATTGCCATTTTTTTTAAATGGCTGCAAGTTTTAACACAGGTGCTTCATAAATACACTTTTGAGTAGCACTTAAATCTAGTATAACTTTTTTTTATATATATTTTGTTTCAAGGGCCAACTCAGTTTCAGAATCAACTGGGCAAAGCTCAGTAGTCAAGTTCCAACTTTCAGCTGAGCAGAACTCAGTTGTTAAATCTGTGTGGCTCTACCACTGGGTAAGTATCCTCCCTTCCAGGCCCATCAGTCTGGGGCTTCAGATACCTGCCAAATCTATGGCATGCATCCAGCATGGAAACCCCAGGCCCAGAAGCCTTCCAGTTCAAGTGCCCCTTAGTCTGTCTTGCTCCTAGCCAAAAGGCTGAGGAGCAAGCCAGGGGGAATGCGTGAGTACAGTCAGTGCCCCATTGTTACAAAATTGTGCAGTCGAGTTTCCTCCATTTGGGAAAACTTGCAGGGGTCATCCTGCCAGGAATACGAGAGACAGGCCTCATTCTATACTTGATCTACATTTGATCTTGGCCAAAATGCCTGCATTTAATTTTTTATTTTGTTTTGTTTCAAGGGGCAGATCAATTCTGAATTCTGTTGGGCAAGGGCCTATAGTCAAATTTCAGTTGAGCAGAGCTCAGTCATTCAAGTCCATGTGGTTCTACCACTGGGCGAGTATCTTCCTTTCTAGACTCATCAATCTGGGGCTGCAGATACCCCCCCAATCTGTGGCAGACATCCTATGTGCAAGCCCAGGGCCCACAGACCCTGGGATTTGGATATCCCCTAGTCTTGCTTGCTCTTAGCCAAAAGGCCAGGGAGCAAGCCAGGGGGAAGGCAAAAAAGCAGTTCCCCCATTGCCACAAAATTGTGCAGTCAAGTTTCCTGTTTTTGGGGAAACTCACAAAGGTCAGCATGCCTGGAGTGCAAGGGATAAGTCTCACTCTGGAAAAACCACCTCTTAAGTCAAGTTAGCCAAATGAGTTCTGAATTCTATTGCCGGAGAAGAACTGAATCATTTTAAGTCTGTGTGGCACTACCACCAGCAAGTGTCCTTCTGCCCAGACTCTTCGGTCTAGGGCTTCAGATGCTCCCAAATCCATGGCAGACATCTTAAGTTCAGGCCTCATGCCTGAAAGTCTTGGAGTTCAGATGCCCCCAAATCATGCTTGCCCTTAGCACAAAGGCCAAAGGAGCAAGCTAGGGAGAAATCCCCCATTTCCATAAAAAAGGTATGTAGCCGAGATCCTTCCATTGGGAAGCTATAATAGACTCTTACAGGGGATAATGTCTGCAGTACATTGGATGGGTCTGCTACACAGTGCTGTTCAAGGTGATCTTGGCCCAAGGAACAGACCAATGTAGCTCAGAAAAAGAACTGTGCTTGATCTTAGCTGACAAGAGGCCAACTGGTACATGGTCTTAGTTGAAAGATGAAAGGCTCATGATTTAACACCTACAGTTTAGTGGACTGGGCCTTACCATAATCAACATAATTCAAGCCATGGTGATCCATGACATTGCTCTCTCTTGTTGCCTTCTCCCTCAGCCTAGCACACGTTTGCAGTTGAGGCACAGAGCAACCTGATCCAGCTTCACCTAGTGGAGGCCAGGGCCTCACTAGTCATATGCGTCAGGCTGAGAGAGAAGGTGACAGAGAGAGCAGTGTCTTGGATGAATTTGCTGAAAGGACAGAAAATGTGGGAAAAGACTGTGGCCTCAGCCAGACAGAAACTGGCACTGTGGAACTTGTGCAACGGGTTGATGGGCGGGGCACATGATGCTCATGACGGTGGTGTTGCTACTGGTGCTTTTGTATACTGTACTGGTCTTTCCCTCTGTGGCAAAGTGGGGTTCTCCCTGGCCAGCCACAGTGCTGGTTTCCCCACCTGCCTCTGGGCACACCATCCACCTCTCTCTCTCTCCTGCAACACCTTGTTGTTACATAATTATGTTGTTAATTAGGCAGGAGGCTGCCCATTCTTGCCCCGATGCCAGGGGGCACTATCTGTGGCTTCGTTCCTCCTGTATGCGGCAGCCCAAGTCTTGCAGATGGTATCCAGATGACAATGCTCCTGGCTTACAGCCAGACCAAGCTTAGCCCTTGTTGTCAGGCCTCAGACACACACACATTCATACTGCCCTCCTCTCACTAGGGCCTCTCACACTCCACCCCCTCTCACAGGGTCTCTTTCATGCCTCGACAACTTGTACTGCCTTGCTTCCTCTTGGGGCAGGCCCCTTAGGCCATAGGCTTTAGCTATCTCATACCTTGGGTGGCAGACGTACCATCTTTTGGGCCTCTCCTGTGACCCTCACCGAGGTAGTGGCCAGCCAATTACCCGACTGGGTGTAAACTTACCCTGGCCCCTTCCAGGGTAACTCTATACCTTTACCCACATACATACTGGACTCCCAGCCCTCTAGGTTTTCCCCCCTTTCACTGGGGTTCTACCTCCACCCCCTCACTGGGGCTCCACATCTCCGCCCCTCACTGGGGCTGCCTCCTCACTAGGGCTCTGCATCTCAACCCGCACTGGGGCTCCTCATCTCCTTGGGTCTTGCACTCCACATGGGTTCAGGTGGCTGCAGCCATGCCTGGCCCCGACTCTTGCTCCTCAGGGTCTTGCACCCCACAAGGCTCAGGTGGCAGCAGCCGTGCCAGGCCCCAACTACCTCCAATGTTAAATGACCCACCCGAAGGTGAGGGCTGGGGTTAAGGCACTCCTACCCACCTTTGATCAGGGTGATAACTGGCCTGGCATTTCCTGGGAACCCCACCAGGCCACCCACTCCTAGCAGGGTGAAGTTTTAGGTCATGCCCAGGACCAGGAGCCTCCAAACCATCCCCTACAGCTCCTGCCCTTACCTCCCAGGTGTTGCATTCAGCCTTGCAGCCAGGCAGTGTTACTGCCTGGCCTGCCAACCGGTAACTGCTCTGTTTAATTAGGCGGCCAGAGATCTAAAATGGCTGCCGCAATCAAGCACCTGCTGGCTGCTTGGCTCTGTTCTTAAAGTGGCAGGCACCAACAGTGTCCTGCCACACCCTCCCTTAGAGAAAATCGTCTGTAGAATCCAAAGGGCCATTTGCATCATCTTCTGGGGCACCAGATGAGAGAAGGTTGTGGGGACTGAGCTGTATAAGACAAAAAAAGACTGGGACCTAAGGAATACCGGTTGTCCAGTTGTTCCTCTGGGCCAACTACACAAGCCAGATTTGCAACCTAGCAGTTGGGGAGGACTACAGAACAGCCTGCTTCATGAAATAGTTGCAGGGAACCTGCTGCGGCACTTGGGACCACTTGTCTTAGTGGCTCGCCATGGCTAGAAAAGAGTCTGCAGTGATGGGTATTGCACTTAATGGGCACTAGCATATGACTTATTCTGATGGGTAGCACTAACCTATCCTTGCACAATGGTGATGGACACTGAGCAGACATGCAGGAACGTGGGTGCTGGTGAGGATATTGTGGTGGGAATGTGTATGATGTAATGGCAGTGATGTGCTTTGGACTGTCAAGTGACCCATAGTAGCAACAGGACAATTTGGTAGAGGTAGTGCGATTATATAGATATATCTATGAAAATATATTTTTGCAAAAAAAAAATGTGCATTGTACTTATTCAGCACAGCTGGGAGATATATGCACCACCTAATATGCACTTTTGGATCTGGGAACTGCTGTGGTTCTATAACATCTTGGAACAAATCTGGAACAAATACAAGCTGAAAAAAAAAAATGGCCCAATAAATAACCCTGAAAAACCACCGTAAGATACAGGAGGTGGTAAAAGCAAGGGACAAGAGGTCAACCGTGGATGTGTGCCCTGGTGACAGCAGCAAGACTGTGTGGGGAGCGAGTCTTCCACAGGACCTGCAGAAGGAACACAGAGACTTGAACTGGCAGGTAGCCCACCGTGCAGGCACTGAGAAATGGAGATGGGCAGGAAGGTACACCAAACTGCCCCAGGCAAACCTGCCTCTGGAAAGCGGAAACAGTTGACCAACTCCTCTGGTACTAACCATATGCTAGGGAGGTGTGAAGGAGAGTAATCTTACTCCTCATGATGGTGACCAGGGGTCAACACCCTGACCAGAAAGATGGCACTGTTTGGACAGCTAACCAAACAGCAAGGGATCCTGACAGCCTGCTTCAACCTGTTCATCTCCTGCTTCAGAAACATCCTGTGGAAGTCCAGGAACCTGCTTATGTACAGACACACAAATCTGCCAGTTGAGGACTGAGTGAGATGCAGTTATGCTACAAAAAGGCAGTGGAAGACAACAGGGAGGAGATGGCAGAAATCATATGGAAGACAAGAAACTGGCAAAGACTGTTTAAGAATAGGACCCCCAGAGAAGACATCAGGGGGGAGGAAGATGATGAGGACAGTGACAAAGAGGGGGTGAGCAGTAAGGACAACAGGGGAGAAGGGGATGATGAAGACAATATGGACTGGGGATGGAAACGGAAGACTTGGGGCTGGGAAGGGAAGGGGGAGGTAGAGGGAACCGAGGTGATTTGGCGCGATTGTAATGGATAAAAAAGATGGATACATGGGTGCAGCTGTTGTAGGAGGACTTTGATGGTGTATGTGTGTTAGGAAATGTCAATTGAACTGGACTGGTCATGAGACAGGCCTGCCAATGTAGAGGTGTGTGTGTGTGTGTGTGTGTGTGTGTGTATGTACGTATGTATTTCGCTCTTTCCCGCAAAAAGTGTTTTATAGTCATACTCAGTGTTGGCTGTTGGCAGTACTTCACAGTTGATTTCGATTGCCAAGCACAGTCTGCTTTGGCAACAGTTTAATGATAGACAATGTATTTAGTGAGATTTCCTTGTATGTGATTAGAAGACAAGGTACCTTTTCTGTCATGCCAATTGCAGGGGAAAGCCTCATCTTGGAATTGAGTAAATATGGTATGTTTCCTGTATTTGCTGCTGTTGTCTGCGTCCAGATCTTCCTCTTGCATGTCCCTTCTTTAAGTCCTGTCTGTTGCAGAACACAACACCATCTTTCTGCTCATACAAAGCATAGCCCCATCCTTAAGGCCTTCTTGTTCATTTTGGTAGCCAGTTATTTTGAATGATCCCTTTGGAATCTAAAATTCTGCCATCTCGCTACAGTCCAACCTGGGCATCATGGTTCTATTCATCAGGTGCCTTCTTCTTGCATCCCCTTATTGCATCATTGTCCATACAGGCCTGCTTTACAGATGCCACTGCCTGTACAGCCTTCCTGTATGGTTGTTTCTCTAATTTAAATGAACAGACTTTGGTTGCTTTTTCTGTGATTATCATTTTAACTGTAACCCTATATAAGAGCAGGGCTGCCTACATAAAGTTGTTGATTAGGAGCTGCTGGCCCTTTACATCAGCTTTTTGGAAGTAGTGTGGGTAGACCTTCTTGTGTTGCTGTATGCCCTTACATTGAGAAAGAGAGTGTGAGTCAAGGGCAGTTCCTAAATTCCATGAGTACTTTCTCATAGGCAAAAAAATATATGCAGCAACAATTCTCTTATAACCCTTCCTGGTTTAAGCCTTGCCTCAGTCCAGTTTCTGGTGAAAGGGAGCTGTTGCTCAGCTTTGCCAAATTCTTCTCTACTCGAGTCATGGATACAATATCTACCTACACCCAGTGAGCCCAGAAAAACAAAAGCAAGGTCTGCAAGGAATCCTGTCAAATACAGCTCTGCTGCCAGAGTGCTGGCATGATCTAGGGATAGAAGGAATGGTACAATGTTGGCAACCAACTGGAAAGGCAACTATCTTAGCCATTAAAATCTCCCCAAACAGTCAGTGCCATTGATAACACTAAAACTACTGAACAAATGGTTTTGTTCTTCCTTTAATCAGGAGAGGTCTGATCATGGGCATCTGGAATTCTCATACATCTGTGGGGAATATCCTGGGGTCCTTGATTGCTGGAGTGTGGGTCGCGTCAGACTGGGGCCTATCGTTCATTGTACCCGGAATCATCATAACAGCCATGGGAGTCATCTGCTTCTTCTTCCTCATTGAATGTGAGTGTGATTTCTAGACCGGGGGCAGGCAATTTTGGGTGGAGGGCCACTTAATGAGGTTTGGTGAGCTTTTGAGGGCCGCATGTGTAGCCCTGCCCCTTGACAGTTGTCCTATCCCCTGGTTGCCATCTTGGGACTGGACGTCCCATCCCTAACCCCTGATCTTTGCCACTGGAAGTCCCTCCCCTTGCTCCCCAGAACCAGAAAAAAAAACAAATCCATACACTAAAAGTCAAACACCTACTATAACATATGTTCACGTGGGGTGGTGTGTGTGTGTGTCTGGTGGGGAGGGGTATGTGAGTAGGAAGTGGGGGTGTGTGGTGGGTTATGCATAGGTGAGGAGTTGTGGGGGCAGGGTGTGGGTGTGTGGGGTGTGAGGGAGGGAGGGAGGGGAGTGGGGAGCCCCCACCTCCACCTGCACACACTCCCCTCATGGTGCAACAGCAGGCTGGGGCGCTGGTGCCTGGCTCCAGCCAGTGCTGCACATCTCAGTGAGGAACGCAGCCCCCTGCTGGGTCGTCCATCACTGGTGCTCCCCGCACTTGTGCGGCACAGGAGGGAAGCCCACTGGGGCAGGGAAGGCAGCCGGCTCCAGCACCTGGGGCTTCCCTTTTGTGCTATGCAAGTGCGCAGAAGCACTGGCAATACAGATGGCCCAGTGGAGGGCTGTGCTCCTGGCTGTGATATGCAGTTCTGCCGCTGCTCCCTGCCAGACTGTATGCCATGGAGGAAGTGTTGGGGGGTTCCCTATACCTTCCCCCACCATTTCTCACACCCATACACTGCCCACCCGGGCTCCGCACTGTTGCTGCCCTCTCTCTGGGCGCAGGCTCTGCACTGCTGCCAGCCCCAACCCCACACTCCAGCTTACCCTTGCTACCTGCTGCCTGGAGTGAGCAGAGCATAGGGAAGCCAAGTAGGTGCCCCCGGGTTGGCTGCAGCAGCAGCAGTTGCCCCGTGTGGAAGCTGCTGCTGGCTGGGCTGGGCCCTTTGGCCCACAAGGTTGGGAGCGAGACACAATAGGATATGTTGGGGGGGAGGGAGGGAGGGGCTGTATGTGGGACAGTTCCACCTGTCTCATAGGCCTCTTTCTGGGAGATGCCTTGTGGTTTGGCTCAAGAAGGACTGCCGCACCCACCAGCTCTCCTGCTGCTTTAGGCTGATTAGAGAGCCTTAATGAAGGCAGGAGAGCTTGTGTGCTACTGCCTTCCCAGTCTGGCTATGTAGCAGATGCATGGGGTACTTTCACTTGGTGTGGTGGTAGCAGCAGCACCCTGGCTCAGGACTAGTGGGATAAACTGAAGCAGCAGATATTGATCCGGAGGAGCCATGCAGTGTAATTGAAAGAGATTCATATGGAGATAAATCACAGGAAATTAAAAATAACTGTATTGACTCCCCAAACAGATACCGTCTACCATTCACAGGCAGAGCTAGAGACCTAGTATCCCAGATTCAATAAGGGCTTTTATTAATCTGGTCAAAGTCACTGTAGCAGTTTTCAGAAAAAAATAAAAGATTGCCTCTAATTCTTCAATGCTGCTCAGTTCAAATCAGAAGCCTGGTTAGAGAGGAGTCCTGAAGTGCTTCAGGGCAGGAAAGAACATTATTGATTTTAAGACTGGGTTGTTCAAAGATAAATTTTGGTCAGTCATGTCCAACTCCCCCTTTCAATTGAGGAAGGTTTTTCATGGCCCCTTTGTGCCTCTTCTGAAGCACTTCCCATAGGAAACACATGGAGCACATGACAATAGTTCAGTGGTTTTCAAGCAGTGGTTTTGGGGTGTCGCCAAAAAAGTTGTGGAGGAGTGCCCTGCAACTAAAAAGGCTAAGTACCACCGAACTAGAAAATGTTAGGCAGAATGCAAGGCAGCATTGGACCTTATAGACAAGATCAATTAAAAGATTCGTAAGTTTTTTGTAAGCAACAGTCTATTTAATCAGGTACTAACATCAGAGTGCTAGTAAATGGAGTGGAAGGTAAGGGGAAGGAAGTATAAAGGACCAGCTTGAAGGTCAGCTGGGACTGCTGTGCCCCCAGTCTGGGTGTTCTTGTAAATCCCATTAGATGCACATCTGTATCTGAATTCCTTGCTGTGTGGAGTACATTAATCCTTAGTCTGAGGGCTTGTTGGAAACAACAGACTGCTTTTGCCACCTAGTGGTAAAAAATGATTCACCTGTTTAGCTTAGCCAGCCTCTTGCTCTCTAAACCTGATATGAGTTGTCTCTGCTTTTAGCCAGCAGTAAGAAGGGAATGAATGTACTGCTTTTTGTCTCTCATCAATGTTCTTTTATTACATATAAATCTGCTTCTGCTGGGCACATGGGTAGGCCTAAATCATATTTTTCTGAAAAGTCAAGCCCAACTCCATTCTTCCATTCTTTGCATTTGGATAATGGAAATGAAATGAGAGAAAAACAGGGAAGCTGTGGCTTTTCCCTTGCAGGCTGGCAGAGTTCCAGCCTGCGAGGGGCAGCTTGGGGCCCCACACACCCATCCCCTGCCCCCCACACAGGAGGGGCTGGGGGCAGCGGGTCTGGAGTACGGGGCCCTGGTTCAGGACTGGGCACTGATGTTTAAAAATGGGTCCTCATACAGAAAAGGTTTGGAACCACTGTTCTAGTCTAATTCACTCCAGAAAATGCCTTCTGGTCTCCAAAGCAATCTTTACCAAGAGGTGCATCTGAGCCCTAGGCTTCTGATACTGTTTTCTAATCTTGGACTTACTCAGATAGTTGGAAAAATTCTTCTTTGCAAGCTTTCGGGCACAATCCCCCTTCGTCAGCCAGAGGAAGTGCCTGCAGATGGTCTGTGCTCTTCCACCCCACACCTGTCTCTCGCCTATTGACCAACCCAGTTTACATTTTAACTGACTGCCTTTTCTGCATACACGTGGCCTCTGGCTGCTTTACTACTCCATCCAGGAAGAGCACAGACCATTTTCAGATTCTTCTGCCTGACTGAAGGGTGATTGTGCCCGAAAGCTTGCAAAGAAGAACTTTTCTAACTGTTTGAGTTGGTCTAATAAAAGATATTGGATTTAACCAAAGAACCTTGTCTGCTTATGTCATTGGACCAACACAGCTACAACCTATACCCCTAATCTTAGACTTGCTTTTCAAATTGCCAAAACTGAATGTTTTCATTTTGTAGCATGAAATGCTGGGGTAAAGTAAATGTAAAGGTTTGAACTGGCTTTTTCATAGCAGCAAGAAATGAGGTGGGTCTCTTGAGTTAATGCATAGAACCAGTCCAGCTGTAGCAAGCATACAGCATGCCCTGTAACCTGTTGACTTGTTTTCATTTGGTCTTCCAACCTATTGTTGCTCATACACCAATGTGACCAGCCTCACTGATAACACTGCACTGACACTATTACATGGCTGTCCCATGACATCTCCCTCTCTCCTTCAGATCCTGAAGATGTTGATTGCAGTCCTCCTCTTCACCATGTAAGTAACATCCTTCTAAGCCCTTAGGTCAGAGCAGAATTTCCTTAAACCTGTGTTGTTTATCATTAAAGAAAACAGAAAGTGTCTAGCTTGAATGCCCTTTTCGGTTCTTTTTCTAGTGTGATATCACAACATTTGTGTTTAACTTGTAATTTCAGTCTTGTCTTGCACAAGTCCTCTGCTACACAACATTTCAATAGCATTCTAGCATCTGAATTGAGTAAAATGTAACATAAATGTATCAAACTGGCTAATGAGAAGTCTCAAACGAACTAAATGGAGACTCTTCACTGAGGAGGGGTGCTCCTGGAGGGGTCTTGGGAGATCAGTTCTTGGCCCTAGGCTATCTAACTTCTTAATTAGTGATGGTGGGGTGGGGGTTGGGGTAAAATAGCTAAAAATTTATGATGAGCCCAGAGTGAAGGAGTGACAAATAATGTGCACAGCAGATGGCTGATATAAAGGGACTGGTCCCTGGGAGTGGGGACATTTCTAGCAAAATCTTTTCAGTTGCCATCATGATTCAAAATGCATTTTTTTAGGTCTGTCTTGTTTCTGTGACCCATTTTTTTTATAGCACAGTCTGTTTTCTCTTGCACGCTATTTGATCTCCCTGAGATTCACAGCCATGGCTGGAGCCAGATGTAACTTGCCTCGTAAAAGCTCATGGTTGATCATTCCCAGAGCTGTCTCTACGGTATGGTGAATCGGGGTGACCACCTTGGGCCCCGTGCTTTGGAAGGGCCCCCGCAGAGCAGGGCAGAGCACTGCGGCCCCTCCTGCAGGGCTCACCTAGAGCTGGCAGCTCAGCCCCGTATTGCGGAAGAAGCACAGAGACACCCCTCCTCCCCCTTCTTTTGCAGGGGCACCATGGCCCCACGCAGTATTAAGGTGGCCCCGCACAGGCTGATTTACCTTGGGCCCTGCACCCTGCTAGGCTCGGGTCTGATCATACCCTCCTTTTCAGTACTGGACTCTGGTGTACCTTTTCATGTGCTTCATTTGGGACGTAACAGCAGCAGTATTTGGCCCAGTTTAGATGGAAACTTGCTGGCAGGACTATAATGGCATAATTTTAGAACCATACTGTAATTCTGCTAACAAATCTTTTTCATGTAGACAAACCTTAGTTCTATCCCTTTCTTGCACCCAGGTTGGGGTAATCTGGGATCCTTGGCATGGGCCTATTTGCCTTTTCCCTGTGTCTTTTCCCTTCCTTGGGGCTATCTTAGTTCATCATCAGCTGGTTTCCCCATTCCAATGTGATTAGAATCTTCTATGAGCAGACGTAGAGATCATCTATCCCTCTTCAAGTGGGCTGGGGTCTGTCTCCAAACTATGTGGACTTTGTAGAAGTGTGTCATGCTGAATTAATGGGGGTAAAGTTTGCTCCTCTTCCCCCACTCTGCCCACCCCCAAACACACTCCTGCTTGTAGGTGGTGGCAGGGCTCCACCCCTCCCCCTCAATTCCTCTAGCACTTGCTTTGAGTTAAATGTGTTGAAATAAATGAAGTACCTCACTCTCAGCCTCTTGAAGGCTCAGATCAAGTGTAGTGGCTTCTTAACTTGGCAGGGGAAATATCACGTATCTGTGTCCAAGAAGGCAGTTTTCCTGAGCCACTTCACAGGAGAACTGCTCTTCTGGCATGGTTCAGCACCTGCCGAGGTGCAGTGACTTTAAGCCCAGTTTATGAAAATGAGAGTCTCCTCCCTTGCTTGCTCTGAGGGCTTTATGGCTAAGGGCAAGCAAAGCTCAGGGGCATCCAAACCCCAAGTCTCTGGGCTTGGGCCTGCAAGTAGGATGCCCACCAAAGGTTTTGGAAACATCTGAAGCCCCAGGTGTGGGTGGAGGATGTTTGCCAGTAGTAGGGCCACTTCTGGTTCTGGACTCTGGGATCTGGAATTAGTTTTGGCTAATTTGGCCTCGGATACAAATTTAAATAAATAAAAACAAAACAAAAACCTCCCTTGCATGGTGGTGCTTTCAAGCTCTCTGTAGGCTCCAGTGTCATAGCATCAATTAATCTTTGAAAAGAAAACCAAGCACTTAACCATGATGCCAGAAAGAGTTTGCGGGGGAGTGTCTCCCTGTTTACATTGAGTCTGACATAATGGTGAGGCTGTAGGAATGAGGACCTTAAGAGCCTGTCTACCACATGGCAATGGTGTATCCCAGCTGGGTTTCCCCAAGCTCCCCATACCCATTCACTCTTGCCTACAAAGCCCAAACCCAAAAGTATGCAAGTGGGCCCACTTTGGGGTGTCCCTCTATAGCTGCTTTCATGATTCCAGTCTCCACTGTAGTTGAGAGCTGCTGCTAGGAGCAGAACCCCCAAGCCAATCCCTTGTTTGTGCTAAATATGGAAGTACATCAGTGAGTGGATGGACAGGAACAGCCCAGCCAGGGCAGGTTGCTGTTGTGGTGAAGATGTACCCTGAGTGTGAGTCTCTTATGCCAGAGCTTTTCACAGCAGGCTAGCCATACAGAACCAAATGGCTACTCAGGATTCCCCCATGTTATCTTGGATAGTAAGCTCAGACAGCACTGTGCTAACCACCTGGCAGCTAAAGCGGGGATTGGCAACCTACAGCCCAAGGCCTGGACTCAACTTGCAGAGCAGTTGGATCCAGTCTGGGAAGGTTCAGCCTGGCCCAGGGCAATGCAGGGGATAGAGTGGAATATATCTATGTTGAATCGCTTACCTGCCCCCTCCACAGCATCTTCCTCTGCAGTTCTTTTTGCTGCTCTCATGCATATACTTATCTGGCCTCTCTGTGGCAATGGTATCTTTAATGAAGGTAAGCAAAAGTGGCTTGAACTCTCCACGGGGCTCAAAGCTTGCACCCCACAGTAGCGGGCCAGGTCACAAGCTCCAAACCATGGCAGCAAAAAGTTGCTGAACCCTGAGCTAAGGGATGAATGACTCTGTAGCCATGACTGGTCAGAGTGGGGTAGGTTTCAACTGTAGCTGTCTGAACCTAAACCTCTGTGTAAATACCATTTCAGGTGGAATCAGAGGAGAAAGACCCTGCAGGGATGTTTGCTGCTGATGGGAATCATGCTGCCTCCAGCCATACTCAAGAGAGCACAGTGGAGTCCGCGGAGAGTCCCAAAGAACGAGCTGAACATCCTGAAGCTATCAGCTTCCTTGGAGCCCTCAGGATCCCTGTGAGTAGCAGTGCCATGCTGCAGATGTGTTGTAGCTGTTCTAAGGGGCAGAGCTATGATGGTGTAATGCAGAGGGCAATTGTTCCACAGGATATTGGATGCCACTTGCTGTGAACTGGCATTACCTAAGTAATCCGGCACTGGTTAAACTGCAGTTGGAGTACAGCGTCCAATTTTGGGCGCCGCACTTGAAGAGGGATGCAGAGAATCTTAAAAGGGTTCAGAGGAGGGCCACACTTATGGTCAGAGGCCTGCAGGAGAGGCCATACAAGGAGAGACTGAGGGACCTAGATCTCTTAAGCCTTCACAAGAGAAGGCTGAGAGGTGATCTTGTGGCTGCCTATAAATTTATCAGGGGAGGGCAGCAGGGAATAGGAGATGCTCTGTTTACTAGGGCACCTCCTGGAGTAACTAGGAACAATGGCCACAGATTTAGGTTGGACATTAGAAAAACCTTCTTCACAGTGAGGGTTGCCAGAATCTGGAATAGACTTCCAAGGGAGGTGGTGCTCTCCCCTACCCTGGGGGTATTCAAGAGGAGACTAGACAAGCACCTAGCTGGGGTCATCTAAGCACCTGATTGGGGTCATATGACCCCAGCACGCTTTCCTGCCCAGGGCAGGGGGTCAGAGTCTGACATACTGAGGTCCCTTCCGACCCTAACATCTATGAACCAAGAGAGGGGGTGTGACTCATGAGATGCGCATAGGCAATGTGTAGAGGGGACACTGTGCCCCCCTTGAGACTGGCCCTTGCTGGCCAGGGAGTAGAGAGCGCTGGCCAGCGCTTCCCTTGAGAAGTGCTGGCAGCACTTCCAGTTTTGCTGCTGGTGCTTCCAGGGTTGGCAATTGGCCACTGGGGGATGCCCCCTTCCCTTCAGTCAGCAGTTGTCAGGAGGCACCAGTCGCCCATGGGGATGTGCACATGGAAAGGGTTAGCTTCATCTTTCGCCCAAGTCATCAATTAATGATGAAATACTGACCAGTGAAATCATTGGTGCCGGAAGGGAATGGACCTTTCTGCCTCCTACATGGATTAGATCAATTTAGCCTATGTAAGCTAGTCTAGCTGGATGGCAGCTCTGTATCACCCAGCCCAGGAGTGCCTTTACACCAGTCATAATACATACAGCTCCCTTTTTGTGCCTATGTGGCTGTTTTCTAGCCATGTGCCTGGGCATTTTTGGCACTTACCTTGAACTGTGAACTAAGCTGGGCAAGTAAGTGAACTTTTTTAAGTCTTGGAAGAAGGAAAAGGACCTACCCATATTGTAGCTCCAAGAGCTGAGTGGTTCAGATACTCTGGAAGCAGAGGATGTGACTTCTAGTCTTCCTCCCCCCGTGCCTCCCTTGCCTACAAGGTATTCAGATTTATACTTGCATGACTTCCCAGCATAGTACTCTAACCATTATACCATAGGTAAGGCAGTACTTAAGCCTTTGTCTAGTGCTCTTGTTGAAGCTAAGTATTAAGCAACACATCTCTGAAGTCACAGCACTGGTTGTTTCTGTGCTGCTCATACTCTGACACTCTCCTCCTAGCTTATATCCTCCTTTATGCATTTATAAAAGTTTCTTTTCTATTCCCACATTCAGCAGCTAGGACAGCTTCATGGCCTTTGTATGCTAAAAGGCCTTTCACTTCTCTTTCTGTGTGTCCCATCTCTTGAAACCATTCTCTTCCTTGAGTACACATACATATGCATATATCTGAGTTGATCTCATGTTTTTCAAGTCCTTCATTCTTGCATGGCTCTTATCATCTTCTCTTTGTTCTGCACCAGTTCCTCTGTACTTGTCAGTATCGGATCCAGAGCATGATCCTTTATTTCTAAGTAGATCAGTGGTGAGATATGTTCTTTAGCATGTCCAGGAATGGTTGGGACAGTAAAGGCTCTGTGATTCCTATGTCTTATGATCTAGTCTTGCTTTTGCTGGCTTTCACATATCCTGTATGATGCACTGCCATGTCTGTTCCATCATCCAGTACTGCAGACATTGTAGACAAACGTTCCACAGAGCCTGCATAATGTTGTGTATAAAGCTAAAACTAAGTCAGTGCCAAACCTACATGGTCAAGGACACTGGGGGATCCAGCTTATATGCTCTTGGTTGTTTGTTGTCTTGGGAATTCTCAGAATGCTGTGTTCATTAATGATGGGCAGTGAAGTGTGTGGGCATGGTACTTCAGACCAATACAACAATGGCTCCCTTAGGATCTTGCTCTCTATATAAAACTTAGTAATCCTTTTGGCAGGTACGGTCAATGGCATCCCCTCAGCATTTGTGGTGCTATATCTGCTCTGTTTCCCTTGTATCTAGAGCCCAGAAAATGCTGTGTCCTTTCAATCCAACATGAGTTTTAATGAACATTGTGGCATCCCTAATGTGCCTGACAAATGACATTAGGGATAGAAGCAAATGAAAGGGAATACAATGAGGTCTGAGCAATGCTATCTGACTTGGGATTTCATGCTGGCTGATATTTTTGTTTCCCTTTTTCTTCCCCAGGGCGTGGTAGAGTTCTCACTCTGCCTGTTGTTTGCAAAGCTGGTCAGCTACACTTTCCTGTACTGGCTGCCTCTCTACATTGTGAATGTTGGTAAGTTTCAGGAAGCTTCAAATATCCTATCTAAATATTCTGTGTGTGTGCTCAAGTTGGAGACCTCTGTTACATGCAAGAATATGCAGTGCCTCCCCTAGAGGGACCTTGTTTGTAAACTCTAGGAAGTAGAAAGGATTGCATCCACTTAGATCTTCCTATTTTGTTTTGTTTTTTTGAGGAAACCCAACTCTGGTTCTGGAGTGTCTTGGGATCACAATGAGGTGGGAAATAAGTGAGCTGTCATTATGACACATGCATGCTTCATATTCAGCCATGTTCATTAATGCCCTTTAATAGTGCTGGGCAAGTCCATTGGATTCACATGCAAATATAAGTTCAAACTGACCAAGAGTCTCCTGTTTCCCCATGAATGACTGGTGTCTCCCAAGACTAGGGGCGCACAATGTGTGGGAAGCGGCATTGGCAGTGGGGTGATGAGTGGCGGCTGCCCACAGAAGCTGGCGGTGGCATTGGGGACGGGGAGGGCAGGGGGATTATGGGCAATGATTGGCGACTGCCCGCAGAAGCCGGCGGTGGTATTGGTGTCAGCAAACGACGATTGGCAACTGCCTACAGAAGCCAGTGGCAGTGTCATTGGCAGTAAGTGGCGTTCGGCAACCACCTTCAGAAACTGGTGGCAGTGTCGGCAGCAGCAGCGAGCGGTGTTCAGCATTTGGCGTCCATCCGCAGAAGCCGGCAGTGGGGTTTGATGACTGTCTGCAGAAGCCGGCGGCGGTGGGGATGGTGACCAGCAACTGCCTGCAGAAGCCGGCGGCGGCAGCAGCCAATCTCGGGGCAGGGGGCACATGTCCCCCCTACATGCTGCCTATGTGTGTCCCAGCAGTCAGGGTGCAGGTGCTTTCCAGTTAGGTTTTAGTGAATGAGGTGTTCTCATGGGTTCCCATGAGAAATCATTGGTTCCCAAAGGATTTGTGAAGAGCACCAATGAATTCCCTTCTGCCAGATGCCTTTTTAAATAAGCACTTGCTCTTAACTTTTTTTGAACCCTTGTCATTTTCTTGCAGCTCACTTTGGTGCCAAGGAGGCTGGGGACTTGTCGACACTCTTTGATGCTGGTGGCATTCTAGGTCTGGAACTCTTTGCATGTGCTTATATTTCCCTGGTGGGGGCAAAATGTGGGTTGGGATGATGGATTGTGGCCAAAGCACAAAGCTGGGACTCAGAACTAGGGTCTGTCTCCTCTCCAACCCAAGTTCTTTAGGAAGAGGGGCCTTTTGACTTGCAAACATCTGCCACACCAGCGTGTCTTTTTTTGGAGGGTCTGAGTAGCTTAGCTACAGTTGCAGTGACCAGTGCCTGCAACCCTCAGGCTCAGTTTCTCTGACTGGGCACCAAAATTAATGGGGATGTTTGCCTCAGTTTCACAATATGAAAAAAACTGGCTGGCACTGGGTTTCTCAGTTTAATTGATGTCTGACATGCATGTGCTTGTGTGTGGACAGGGTGCTAATAGAAGGGCAGTATATCATGTTGTGTTGTGCTGATTGAGTCACTATTTGTGGAACGCACACTCTATAGAGTTCTGCTGCTTACAATAGTTTTACCTAGTTCCAATGAACTTTTTTTAATAACCGATAGTAAATTTACCTAAAGCTTGAATTTGGGAGGAATAGAAAGTATATGCAAATTGGGACAGAGTTTGGAAGATCACTTTAGCTGAAAGAGAAAATCATAAGTTTCTTTTTGTTTTTTAAACAGCTCTCTTCATTCTAAATATTGACCCATATTTTAAGGCTTTACAAAGGCAGCCTTAAAGGGGTTAAATAAGCTCAAAGCCAAAGAGCAGTTTTGTGTGTGTGTGTGTGCTGCCCCCCACCCCCCCCGGCCCCATGAAAAAGTTTGAGGAACAGAATTTCTGTTCAGTTCCTGAACAAAACCACGGAGCAGAAAAATCTGGTCTCTGCTCTGGTTTCTGGCTCAGTGAGCAAGCTGTCTATAACTCTTCCCAAGTCCCTGCTGGTTTAAGTCAAAATACTAGATGGTAAATCCCTGTCTCCAGGGCCCTGAACCCCTTCCTGAAATATTGCAGGATTGCAGCACTGGGACAAGCCCCTTTTCTGACTAGAGAATGTGAAGTATATGACTTTCTTATGCAGGGGGCATCCTGTCTGGTCTCATTTCTGACTACACTGGCGGCAGGGCCACCACGTGCTGTGTGATGCTGATACTAGCTGCTCCTATGGTATGTATTAGGATGGGGGAGAAACATTTGCTGGCACCTCATTATGAAAGCTTGATATGGGTGACTCAAAGGGCAAGAGACATACACCTCCTGTTTCCAGCTTCCTGTGATGAGTGGTTGGTTGTAGTTGAACTATGAGGAGAGCGAAGTACAGTTTGCACATCCAGCTGTTCATAAATAACTCCCCCTGCAGCAGTTCCTAGATTGGATGTAGCTCTAGACTCTAAGATAAATAAATGACCAGAAAAAGCCAGTGCACTCTGTTCTGCTGCTCATCCCTGCATCATTTTTTAACTTGGGCAGTGATGGTCCTCCACCAACTCTGGGAGTCTAGTCCACATCCTATTTCTTACAAACTCTTAAGCCTTGGTTTCCTTTTGACACAGGTCTTTCTGCTTCCTGGTTCTGCCCTGGATTTACTAATTTTTTGTTATGCCCATTAAGATAGTCACTGTGAACCTAACTTTTCCCTTTGTCTTTCTGCTCCAGTAGAACTTCTCCAAAGTTGCCTTTAAATGGATTGAAGGGTGAATGAGACAAGAGCAAATTGACCTCCCTTCTCCTTTTAAAGAGCTGGAGTTCCCAGGAATACAGGGGAACCCTCTTGGCTCCATTGTCAGTGGGTAATCACTGGGGATCCAGGTTTTCTGTTTGCCATTGAAAAACTTAGAAAAAATTGGATTTTCCCCTTTAAAGTAGAAAAATGCAGGAAACCACGGGGTTCCTCTTGCTGGCTGGCAGAGCTCCAGTCTGCAAGAGGCTGCCTGGGACTGGGGGGAGTGGTAAGAGGGTGATCTGATCAGGGATCCTGGTTTTCTCTGTTTTAAAAATCACAAATTCTCTGAATAAAAAACCCCAAATCCACATTTTTCTGCACTTAAAATAAAATGACTATATATCTATATCTATATCTAGATATATAGATATATATAGATATCAGTTGAACACAATGCTTTATTGATATATTTACCATTTTAAAGCAACTTGGAAGCTTACCAGTGCCCCAGACATTACAATAAAATAAATTCTAAATACCTATATATTTTGGTGTTTGATTTTGAATATTTTATCATGGAAAATCAGAGCTCCCCCTGCCCACTTCACTCTCCAGAATGTAGGTCCAGCTATGGCTGCTCCCCCCGCAACTACTTTGAGGTGCTGAGCAGTAGGGGTGTGTGAAACAGGCCCTATGTGATTTGGATTTGGATTTGGATTTGGATTCGGATTCGGCCCAAATCAAGGACAGTGATTCAATTAGTTGATTCGCATCACTATCCCTGATTCTATTTAGATTAATCCGAATCTGAAGATTCAACGAGAATCAGCGATTCGGACATAGACACAGCTTTAAATGTTTTTTCTACATACCTCGAGGTACCAGTGCAGCTTGTGAATGCTCCAATACTGGGGCGTCCCACAAGAGCGAGGGGGGGCCCATGTGCTCAGTAGCAAACCCAGCAGTGGACTGGAAGTACCACGGCTATGGGGGGACCCCAGGTGACCCTCCAGATCGAGGAGGCACCAGTCTCCACTCTCTGGTGGACCCGAAAGTGGACCAGAAGTGCTTCTGGTTCACATCTGGGTCTGCTGCCGAGCATGCTGGGGAGCCCCCAGCGCTCCTGTGGGACACTCCATCTGCCCCAGCATTGCAGCATTCATCAGCCGCCTGGTACCTAGCGCCTGGTACCTAGAGGTATGTAGCAAAAACAGTTAAAGTTGTGTCTATGTCCGAATCTCCAAATCTTTCCGAATTGATTTGGAGGGTTCCAATTTGATTTGGAAAGATTAAAGGGTCCTCTGATCCAATTCAGATTCGGAGATTTGGCCACCAAATCTGGCTGTATCTTTGCTGAATCGAATCAGGGACTGAAGCTTTGCACAGCCCTACTGAGAAGCCCTGATATGCTGGTGCCCTACCCCTGCCCCTCACTGGCAAGCCACAGCCCCTCCCCCCAGCCCTGTGGGTGCTGCTCACTCACGACCCACAGCCCCCCGCCCTCCTTAGCCCAGCTGCCAGGGCTACAGGGGCAGGGACCTGGGCCTGCAGCCCCCTGCTTCCCCCCCAGCAGTGCTTGAGCCCTGGCTGCCACCCATCAGAGGCAGCAGCTGCTGTGACCCAAGCAGAGTGCAGAGCCTGGCTCTGCTCCCCCTCCCCCATGGGCAGCACAGCCAGAGTGGAGCCTGTGGGGGCAGGGGGTGCAGATTTTCATAGATTTCATAGACATTAGAGCTGGAAGGGACCTCATGAGATTCATAGATTCATAGATGTTAGGGTCAGAAGGGACCTCAATAGATCATCAAGTCCGACCCCCTACATAGGCAGAAAAGAGTGATATTGATATATTATACAATTTGCTTCTACAATATATTGATATTTTATACAATTTGCTTCTCAGCTATCCTGCGTTTTTAATTAATATTACAAAGCTCCCCCTCCAGTCCGAGAGGGGAAGAGAAAAAGGAGATTGGGGGGAGAGAGCTCTCTCTCTCCCCCTCTCTCACAAAAACTCGAGGAAGATGTCCAACTTGAGGCTACCCTGAGGGATGCTGGTAATGACCCCAGGCTGTATGAGAGCCTCAAGTGTCCAACGCCCTGCCCAAGGGGCAGGAAGTCAGCCGGGGTCAGATGACCCCAGGAAGATAGTCATCCAAACACATCTTGAACATGTCCAGAATAGGTGCTTGCACCACTTCTGGGGTGAGTCTATTCCAGACTCTGGAGTCTTGGATGGTAAAGAAGTTCTTCTTTATGTCCAGTCTAAAATGGTTTGCCAGCAATTTGTGACCGTTGGACCTTGTTTTCCCTAGGGGAGCCCTGGTGAACAGACATTCTCCTAGATCCTGGTGTACACCCCAATATACTTATAGGCTGCCACCAAGTACCCCCTGAGCCTATGCTTTTCCAAGCTGAAGAGTCCTGTGCCTCTCAGTCTCTCCACATAAGGCCTGCTCTCTTGACCTCTGATTATGTGCATGGCTTTCCTCTGGACTCTCTCAAGCTTCTCTACTTCCATTTTAAAGTGTGGAGCCCAGAATTGGATTCAGTACTCCAGCCTTACCAAGGCTGAATAAAGTGGGATAATGACAACTTGGGTCTTGTTTGAGATGCATCAGTAGATGGAAGCCAGGAATTTGTTTGCTTTGCCGGCTGCGGCATCGCATTGGTGGCTCATATTCATTTTGTGGTCAGTCGTGACCCCCCCAAGTCTCTTTTGGACGTAGCACTAGTGAGTGAAGCACTCCTGAGCCTATAGGTATGATGTGGGGTTTTTTTCTCCCGAGGTGGAGCACCTTGCATTTCTCTATGTTGAAGGTCATTAGGTTTATATCTGCCCATCTTGCAAGACTATCCAGGTCAGCTTGAATCCCCAGCCTATCGTCTGATGTAACAGTGCTTCCCCGTAGTTTGGTGTCATCTGCAAAACTTATGCAGTCTGCTTCTGACACACCTGAATCCAGATTGTTAATGAGTATATCAAAGAATACAGGTCCAAGTACTGAACCCTGAGGGACACCACTGGTCACCATACGGAATGCTGACTCAGTTCCATCAACTACCACTTTCTGGGTCTGACCATGGAGCCAATTCCTCAGCCATCGGACCACAAGGTTGTCGAGGTTGCAGTTCCCCAGTTTTGCCATGAGAACATCATGGGACATCATGGGAGATGCAAGCTGCCTGCTGTGGGCTCGGGGCTCTCTGCCCTGTTGCCCTCACATCGAAGCATTCACAAGCAGCGCTGGTACCTCGAGGTATGCCTCTGTGGCCCAGGGGGTGGGGCCTGGTGCATCCTGGGCAGAGCAGGGTTGGGAGGCTTGGTGCCACAGCCAGGAGCCCTGCACTACCATGATGCAGTGCTGCCTGGCAGCAGTGGGGGGGCACAATTCTGCGCTGCCACCAAGGTTCCCTCTAAGGTGCACATGTGCACAGTTGCTCACAACTAAAAGCGCAGCTGCACACAGCCTTTTCAAGGCCGTGCACCAGGAGAGGCTGGAGCCGGAGCCTGGAGCATCAGGGCTGGGGAGTGGAGCACTACCCTGGAGCTGGCGGAGCCTGCGCCAGCCCCCCACCCCAGCCTCCATCCCTGCCTTGCCTCACCTTGAGGAGGAGCCGCTGCCTGCCCCAGTGAGGCTCCGCCAGCTCCGGGACACTGCGGGATATGCCCCTGGCCCTGATGCGGGGGAGCGGAGCACTTCCCCGTAGCCGGCGGAGCCCACACC
>NW_005842894.1:563961-577799 GCF_000455745.1 Alligator sinensis
CTCCAGCTTCCAACCCCCAGCATCTGGCCCCAGACCCCATTTCCAGCCTCCGGCCCTCAGCCCCCTTTCGGTAAGTGTCCCACGCTGGACCGAGGCGGTGTGCTCATGGGCCGGTGCTCCTTAGAGGGAGCACTGGCTGCCACCCCTGCTGCTGTTGGGTGGGCATGGGGCATCTCACCATGGTGGTGTGGGGTTCCTGGCGCGGGGTTCCTGGCAGTGGCATTGAGCACTCCCCGCTCTGCCCTGAAGTGCCAGGTCCTGCCTGTTGGGTCGTGGAGGGCTCAGGGGGAGGGCAGCAGGGTGGGGAACCCTGAGCCTGCAGTGGGCAGCCCACATCTGCCCCCACCTTTTGCATAAATCTGGGAGGCATATGCCCCCCATGCCTTCTCCCCCCACCCCCTGGGAGTGTGCGCAGTGATGGGGAGCCACTCTGCTCTGCCCCCCCGCTGTTCCCTGGATGAGCTGCCTGTGGCTCCATCTCACTCCCCACCCAGGCCCTGTGGCTGCAGACTCCCACCCCAGCTTGGGGTCCAGCCCCAAGCCCCACTCACAGCCCTGGCTGGGCAACGCCCCTAGCCTCATCCTTGCCCAACTACCTCCTTCCCTTCTTCACTATGGGCACCCCGCTTCCCCCACCAGCACCCCAACATACCTGCAGGAAGCAGTGTTCCTTCTAAGCTGTGTGGCATGCATGGCTGCGCAGGCACACCTGGCAGTGCAGGATGAGTGCACCTGCGCAGCCGCACATGCCATGCAGCTTAGAGGGAACACTGGCAGGGAGCTGCAGGAGCTGCAGGAGCTGCCCTCCATGCTGCCTGGCTGCCACACGTATATGTATGCACGTGGCACTCCCTACCTGATCGTCTCCCTCCTCCCACTCCCCCCAGCCCCTTGCAAGCTAGAACTCTGCCAACCTGCAAGGGGAAACCTATTGTTTCCCTCACTTTTCTCCTTTAAAGGAGAAAACCCTCATTTTTGTCACTTTTTGGGGAGTGAATGGAAAACACGATCCCTGGTGATCAGGCAGGGGGCACCATGTGCATGTGGCAGCCAGGCAGTGTGAAGAGCAGCTCCTGCAGCTCTCTTCAGTCTGTGGGTGGGGGGAAGGCAGATTGAGGCACCCACAGTGAGGGAGGGAAGGAAGAGGGCAGTGTTGGGGCTGAGCCTGAGGGCACTGCCCAGCTAGCATGGTGTGTGGTCCTGGAGCCCAGAGCCAGGGGAAGAACGTGCAGCCAATACTGATAACTGCTTAATATAACCAAAACACAGCACTGCAACAGGATACCTCCAAGAAATCCAGAAGTACTCTAGTTCTGGAGGAGGAAACTTTCTAACTCGGGGGTCAGCAACCCCTGGCATACATGCCAGAGCATGGTACATCAGGCCATTTTGCTTGACATGCCACAGCCAGCCCGGGCTTTGGGCAGTTGCAGTCAGCCACAGAGCCTGGACTACTCACAGAAGGCAGCTGGGAGGCTGCAAGCCCTGCTGGAACCCACCCAGGGTCTCTAGCAGGCAGTAGCTGCCTGGAACCTGGGTTGGTTGTGTCAGGCAGATGCACCAGGTCTGGAGCCCCAGCACTGGCTCCGCAGCAGTAACAGCTGCACGCGCACCTTGGGTACCACAGCAGAGAAGGGGCCAGGGCACTGTAACCCTAGCCCCATCCCTGCTGTATGCCTCCAGGCACTCATGCACCCACTGCAAATGAGAATTGGGCCTCTCATGGCTCCCCAGTCTGCTCCTAGCATGCCAAGTGGAGGCATGGGTGGAGGGTGGGGTGTTTTTGGCATTCCGGCCAAAAAAATTGCCGACCCCTGTTCTAACTCTATTTCTGTGCTAGATTTCCCCGAGGGGTAAATGTTCTGCCCACTTATGTGTACCAGAGTGGCTTAATTTTGGCCTCCAGTGTTCACATCTAAAACCAAGCTGAATGCATCATGTTTTGAGGAAAATGCTACCTGTCCCTTGGTTGTAATTCTGCCCTGTCCCCCAAGTGCCTCTGCCAGAGCTTATCACTAATCCAAAACACAGTGAGAAGACCAGAACACAGCATGGGATGTCCTGCTTTCCCAGCAGAAATGGGGCCTTTTGCCCTACTGTAGTAGTGAATAGCACCACAGAGCCAAATACATTTTTATTTCTTCACCTGAATCTGAATCTTGGCAATGGCTTTGCCTGATTGGTTATCCAGTTACTAGCTGCTGGCATCTTTCATCTAGCAGTCAGACCATAGGACTGAAAGGCAAATGAGAGACTATTGCTTGATTCCTGCCCTCCACCAACACTTCCCTATGCTTGACTTGCTAAATTCACACTCCTCATAGAAAGACTCTCTGCAAAAATAATTGCAAGTATAGGTGGCAAATATAACCGCGTGTTGGGGCCATTTTGCTGACAGTGATCAGCAAACCTCTCCAGAGATGTCTCAAAGCCTGTAGTTCTAACTCTGCCCATTGTGATTGGGTAGGATGGGCACTGGTTGAACTGACAGACTGTCTTGCCTGTTAAGATGCCGCTACATGTCTATGGCGTTCTCCCCTCAGCAGGTTGGAATTTTTGGCACTGGATTTATGATCCAGATACCTTGTTCTGAGCAGACCCAAGCCCTCAGACCAACCACAACTTCTCCATTTGATAGCAGGTGAATTTTATTGATACACAGTGATAACAGATAATAATGTAGGCAAGGCAAACAGATTCTATATCTACCAAGCAGACCCAAGCCCTCAGACCAACCACAACTTCTCCATTTGATAGCAGGTGAATTTTATTGATACACAGTGATAACAGATAATAATGTAGGCAAGGCAAACAGATTCTATATCTACCAGTCCTAGGGCTGTCGCAAAGGGAAGGTGTGTCTGGCCAGAACATGAGCTTCGTCCTGAGGTTCTCTCTTGAATGTCAGATGTCAGTAGCCTGGAAGTTGAGGGCTGAGGCCCACCCTCTCTTCCTCCCACCTACCACGCAGTGGGGTGGGGGAGATGGGCTGGTGGCGTGCCTTCTGTCCATGGCTTCCTTGGGTTTCCCCCTTCGGGACCCTTTGCTTCTCTGAAATCCCTCCTTTTGTATTCTTTCTCCCCTCTGATGACTCTTCATTCATGGGCCGTCTCCCTATGGTTGTCATACTGTCCACATTCTGTTTTGTCAGCATATATTTTTGTTTCCCAAACCCATCATATGCACACATTTAGTTTGGTTATTCATCAGTCTCCTAATCTGGTACGTCCACCAAAACCAGAAATCCCAAGGGCTCCGTAGCTGGGCACAGAGACCTAGTGCCAATGCTGCAGAGTCCCTTATCTCTGGGTACGCTGCTTATGTTATGGAACAGTGTGGTATGTGTCTTCAGTTTCCTAGCCTGTGTATCTGCTGGCTTCAGACACAGTGGGCCTTGAAGGCAATTTTGTCACAGACAGGCTTTTAGAAACCAATTACCCCTAGCCATTCCCCTGGACCATTGTTCTAATGCAATATCTATTTTACCTACAAGCCGATTCCCAAGAACAAACCTTTAAATACCATTTTTAAGCCATCAGGAACGAGAGTAGTTATGTCCTCAAAATGCTACAGTGTCTCTCTGCTTTGTCTGCAAGCTTGCACTCGTGCTCTCGATTCTTGAAGGTTTCCTAAAACCCTCTCCACCGGTGCCTTATTAAATAATCCAGTGCTACTTGCAACTAAACTGTTGGAATTCTCCCTCAATATGTGTGTGTGTGTGTGTGTGTGTGTGTGTGTGTGTTGTGTGTATGTGTGTGTCCCATGTCTGTTTCACTCTTTTGGAGGTGGGAACAGAAAACAGCACAGAACTGGTATTTCTGTCTCTGCCTCCAGGCAGAATGCACCCAGGTCTAGAGTGCATAGCATAGAGAGTATGAAATCTTATCTACTGCCATGTGGGTTACCCTCCTATAAAAGTTGTCTAAAAGAAAGGACAAACTTGGCGGGCATTTCCATTTGCAGTTGGAAGGAAACGTGTGTTCTGGCCCTAAAGAACTCTCAGACACAACTAGGACTAAACTGAGACCTTAAATGTGCATATGAGGGCAAGTAGTGGTATCAGAATGGCGTTGTAGGTATGATGGTCCAGGGAATTTGTGAGAAGCACAGTTTGTTTGGTAATGTCATTTATTTGGGGGAGAAACTATGAAGCACAAAGTACCCTTCTTCAGGTTTGGGAAAGAAGCAAGTACAGCCTAACCAAATACTAGGTATATACTTTTATCTTAGACATGAGGAAAGGTATTGTATGCCTTTGTATTGGAGCAAACAAACTTTCTTCCTCCTACATGAGGACTGACACTCAGGTGGAATCTGCACCTACTCCTGGCCTCAGTGGGAATGGTTGCTATATACTTGGTACCTGCTGAAGATGGATTTAGTGCCAGACCTTGAAAAGTAGAAAATGTTGCGCTCCTTCTATCTAAAAGAATTTGAGTCAGCGCTCAAGAGCCTTGTATCACTGCAAACTAAAATGTTCTCAGTGAAGAAAGAGCATTTTTTGGAAGTGCCCTTATACCAATTACTCTGAGTACGTCATACCATTTACCATCTAAGGTTCATGGTGGAAAATGGGAGTTTGCTGAGGTAGATTATAAATCCATCCAGCTGCTTTAATCAAAGTCTTGTCTTCCAGCTGTTCCTGTACAATCATGTTGGCCAGAATGGACTTGGCACTTCTGTAGGTAATACACATTTCAGATTCTTATGAACAAACTAATCATTAGGGATTTTGGTTTTCCCTGGCAAAATACTGCAAAATCTCTGATTTAAAACCCCCAAATCTGTGATTAAAATGAAAGGCCACTAATATATATATATGTAAGGCCACACTGTAAATACATCAATAAAACATTGTGTTCAACTGATACACACACACACACACACACACACACACACACACACACACACACACACGTATATCAGTTGAACACAATGTTTTATTAATGTATTTACAGTCTGTGTGTGTGTGTGTGTGTGTGTGTGTGTGTTTTGGAAGCCTATCAGTGCCTCAATTACTATAATAAAATTAATTCTAAATACCTATAAATTTTGGTATTTGATTTTGGGTTTTTAAAGAAACTAAATAAGAAAGTAAGAGTTCTCCCTGTCCCCTTAGCTCACTGAATGCAGGTCCTGGCCCCTCACTCCTGAGCCACAGCCCCCCGCATCTGCTGGTGCCCGTCACTCCCCAACCCTCTGGCCCTGCTTGTGCCCATTGCCCCCCCCCCCTCGGGCCCTGCTTGTGCCCATTGCCCCCCACCCACTGTCCCCTGACCCTGCCAGTCCTGCCAGAGGGGGCCCTCAGCTACCAGGGCTACGGGACCAGGGACCCAGGTCTGCAGCCCCCTGCCCACCACAGCAGCATCCAAGCCCTGGCTGCCACCCGTCGGAGGCGGTGGCTGCAGCAGTGTAGCAGAGCATGGAGCCTGGTTCCCCCTCCCCCATGGATGACATGGCTAGAGCAGAGCCTGTGGGGGGCAGATGCAGGCGGGGGTGGATCCCCACCGTGTGCACTCCTGGGGTGTAGGGGGGACCCATGCCCCCCAGATCTGTGTGCAGGGCTGGGGCGGGCTGCCTGCTGTGGGCTCAGGCTCCCCACCCTGCTGCCCTCCGCTGGGGCCTCCAGTGGGGAGCACAACTCTGTGCTGCTGCCCCCCACTACTGTGGGGCAGGCAGGGGGCGCATCGCCAGGGCAGTGTGGAGCTTGCAGTGGCAAGGAGCTTCCCCACCCGCCTCTGCTCTGCCCTGCTGTGTTGAGTCTCGCTCTAATGGGCCGCAGAGGCCCTGTGGAAGGGCAGCAGGACAGGGACCCTGAACCTGAAGCAGGCAGCGCACCCTTGTCCTCACACACATCTGGGGGGCATGGGTTCCCCTGTTCCCCCTACCCCCGAGGAGTGTGCACAGCATCAGGGAGCCAGCCCCACCCCCCAGCCGCCTGGGTGAGCTGCTGGCCTGCTCCCTGCTGGGTCCCAGCAGCCGTGCATACCAGCCCTGGGCCCCAAGCCCTCCCAGGCCCAGCCCTGCTCAACTCGCTCCCCCTGTCCCTCTCTCAATCCCCCCTGCCCCCAGACTTACCTATGGGAGTCGCTTTCCAGGCTGAATGGTGGCCATGTGCACGTGGCACCTTGTCTGACTGCCCTCCTCCTGCTCCCCCCAGCCCCTTACAGGCTGGAAATCTGCCAGCCTGTAGAGAGCTCTTTGCAAAAGTGCAAAATCTGCATGTTTCTCCATTAAAATGAGAAATCCGTGTTTTCCTCTGGTAAAGGTGGAAATCCACATTTTTATCTGGCTTCCCATTGGAAATGGAAAACCCAGATCCCTGATCATCACTTGTCTAGGTTCCTAAATGAATCATCTCCATCTCCTTGGAGAGACATAAAGCCTATTGGATCTACCTGGAGAAATCTTGATAATTATATCAGGATGTATTATTACTTAGTTTGGGAGAAGACATTTGGAGAGGAGGTTGGAAACACCCTAGTGGGTAGTTTTAAAGTTCAAAGGTGTCTCAATAATTGGAAATCAGGGGCTAGACAAAAAGATTAAATCAACAAAGATACATGCAAGTGCTACACAAAGAAAGGAGAAATGTCACTTTTTCTATTCCTGGATACATAGCCCTGCCCTTGTGGGTTCACTCAGACTGGGCATAGGCACTGGCAACATAAAAAATGAGAGAGAGAAATTCCTCTCATCTGTTCCCACAAATAGCTGAATGACTAAGAGCACTCACCTGGGAACCCAGAGGGGATTTGAAACTGAGGCCATCTGCCTTCTTTACATAAAATGTACCATCTGTGATGGGACTCTGAAGTCAGCCAAGGTCACAAAGGTACAGTTAAACTCCCTGTGAGGCGAGATACTCAATTACAGGACAGTTAGATATAGGGATATAAAAATCCAACTTTAATAATTAGAGGAAACACTACAACAGAACTAGAAAAGACAGAAACAAAATAAATGTTTAAAAACACATTATCTTCTAACCTCTCCTTTCCCTCTTATACCTAGCCAGGACTTACTTCTCAGTCCCTGGCTGGGTTCAGTGGCAGGCAGGAATCATCACTGTCCCTGCAATGAACTTCTCCTTGTCCCTGGAGGTCTTGGCTTCTCTGCTTCCCTCAGAAGGTTTCCTCTGCCCCACTTCCCCGCCTTTTCAGCTACAGTCCCCATGTATAGGGTCACCATATTCCCAGGTCCAAAAAGGACACCTGATTGGGGTGGGGCGGGGAGGGGAGAATATGGGGGTTAGCGGGAATATGATGTGGGGGGCAGTGACATGCTGGTGCCCTGCCCATTCTGCTGCCCCTCCCTGACAAGCCACAGCACCCTCCAGCCCTGCTGGTGCCCCTCACTCCTGGCCTGTGGCCCCCTGGTGCTGCCTGTGCCCCACACACCCAAACCACAGTCACCTGCCCTCCCTCAGTGCCCCTCACAACGCACAGCCCCCTGCCCCCCCATAACCCTGTGGTGCCCCGCACTCGTGACCTGCAGCCACCTCTCCCCCCCAGCCCTGCTGGTGCCCCTCACTCCTGACCTGCAGCCCCCAGACCACCAGCCCTGCTAGTACCTCTCACTCCCAACCTGCAGACCCCTGCCCCGCCACCCCTGCTGGCTCTAGACCCGTAGCCCCTGCCCTACCCCCTGCCCCTCACTCCCGACTCCCTGCTTCCTACAGCCCCTGCCCCCTCAGCCCTGCTGGTGCCCCTCACTCCCGACCCTCTGTGCTCCATCCCTGCTGCCTCCGCTTGCCCTCCCCCTGCTCCCACCAGCGGAGCAAAGCTAAATCGCGAACTTGGTTCCCAATTGCACAGGCGCCGCACTTGGTATTCTGGAAACTGTAGTTTTACATAGCAGTGGCTGTATTGAAAATGGATGGGGGGAGGAAATAATGGAATTTTTCCTTGCATTTAAAAAAACCCGCCCGGACTCTGCACAGGGGACCAGAAAAGAGGACACGTCCGTGAAAATCCGGACGTATAGTAAACCTAATGTAGCAGAGTCCTCTGTCTTCATTCTCTGGGGCTTCATAGCATCAGGCTTCCCTGCTTATATTTCCATCCCTTACCAGCTTCTAGAAGGAGCCAGAGATCCCCAGGCAGGGGCCCTTCCAGCACCACCCAGAGGGTGGCCATTAGGCCACACCCAGCACCCAACCCAAACAAAAAACCCCCAGCCATTAATCCTTTTCCTGCCAGAATAAAACCCATTCAAAGAAACACTTTTAACATATAACATCCAAACAAACAATAAAAACATACAATCACCACTGGCACCACCAGTCCCTTCTCTAGCACTTACTTTGAAGATGGCCCCCTGGGCAGTCATGAGAGGGTGGTAGGTTGGGGGTGTGGGTATGTGGGACCAGGAGGAAGGGAACAAGCCAGGGATGTGGGGCTCAGTGAGGTGGCTGCTGGCCTAGCAGGGAGAGTGGAGTCTTGCTTCCAGTGGAGCAGAAACTTCCTTTTCTGCAGTGCCCACCAATCTCTTTTTTCACCATTATTATGGCTATTAAAGGCAAGAGGCAGAGGTCTCAGTTTCAAAAGGAGTACCAGAGAGAACTCTTGAGTAAAGCATGACCTGTGGGTTGGTGATTAGCACACTGTGTACAGGTTCAAACTACCCCGCACCTCCTGCCCTTCCAGGCAGCCCTAGAACTCATGCTTTTCAGGTGAGTATCCTAGCCCCTCCACTATTAAGAGCGAAAGATGGGAATCTTCTCCTTGTTCTTGTCCTCCATTTTGTTGCGGGTGTTTACCTGTTTTCTGTGGCAAGGGAGAATAGTTGTTTTCCTTCTTTCTTATGGCATTCTTTCAAATATTTGAAAACTGCTATAATATCCTCCTAATTCCTTTTTTCCAAGCAAAACAGACTAGTACTCTCAGCATCTCCTATCTTTTGCCTTTCAACCCTGGTATCATTTTTGTCTTCTCCTTTCCAGACCCTCTACAGTTCCTCCATATCCTTCTTAAAATATAAAGCAGGGAACTGCAGAGTACTCTAAGTGAGGGCTAACCAGGGCAAGCAGAGTGGTACTATCACCTCCCATGTATTATTTAATGCTCCCATTGGTGCAGTCCAAACAGCTCTTGAGTGGAGGAGCAGGAACCTTCATGGCTTTTTTTTTTTTTTGTGGGGGGGAGGGTTAAGTCTCAGCAGTAGCATTGGCACACCCTGGTCAAAATCCCCAACTTTGCCTGCAGCAACCCAGTGCTTCTCAGGAAATCTATAAAACTTATAGTAACGGGCAGGGAAAAAATTGCTTCCCAGTCTCATGTAGTGACCAGCTAAGCCCAGAAGCATGGGAAAACTGAAAACCCTCCACTCTTCTTACACGGAAAAGTTAAAAGAGCAATGAGCAACCCCTAAGACACCTACAGGCTTGGTGGTACCAGGCTGACTAGCACCACAAATTAAAGGGACCTGGGGGTAATAATAGACCACAGTATGAATATGAGCTGCCAGTGCGATGCTGTAGCCAGTAGGGGAAATAATACTCTGGCATGCATCTCCAGCAAAGCCAAGGAGGTGATTCTTCTGCTCTACTCAGCACTGGTGAGACTGCAGCTGGATACTGCATCCAGTTCTGGGCACCACACTTTAACAAGGACATGGACAAGCTTGAGAGAATCCAAAGAAGAGCAACTCATATGATCAGTCTTAAAAGGCAAGCCATATGAGGAAAGGATTTGGGACTCTTCAGTCTGAGGAAAAGAAGGCTGAAAGGGGACCTAGTAGCAGCTTACCACTATACTAGGGGAGTACATCAAGGGCTCGGTGAGCAACTGTTCACCACGGCACCCTTGGGGAAAACCAGGAGTAATGGCCACAAACTCCTGGAAGACCATTTCAGGCTCAACATTAGGAAAAACTTCTTCACAGTCAGGGTGTTCAGACTGTGGAATAAGCTCCCTCCAGAAGTGGTGCAATCACCTACTCTGGAAATCTTCAAGAGGAGACTGGATGGTCACCTTGCTGGGGTCACCTGATCCCCAGTTATCTTTCCTGCTTGGTGCAGGGGGCTGGACCCAATGATATTCTGAGGTCCCTTCCAGCTTTACAATCTATGTATCAATGAATCTAAGAGCTAGGGTTATTTAGTCGAAAGAAGAGAAGATTGATGGGGTTCTGATAACAGTTTTCAAGTCCCTGAAGGCTAATTATGAAGACAATGGAGATTGATTAGAAGAATTGCACTATTATTTTTCTGTAGTCAAAGATCAAGTGAAAACTAAGAACTGGCATTTTCTAAAGGGTGCTTTGAGTCTAAAAAAGTGGAGATCCATTGGATTAAACACTTGTATAGGATCTATAAACAGGGATGATTCTGTCTTGAGCAGCAGGCTGGACTAGATGATCTCCTGGGGTCCCTTCCAACCTTACCATTCTATGATTCTGTAAGGTGTGGTACCCTTTGGGAAGAAAAACCATATGCAGCAATACAAAATGGGAGATTAGCTGTGTAGTACCATTGTTGAGAAGGATCTGGAGACTTTGGTAGATCACAGATCCTATATGAATCAACAGTGTAATGCAATTGCCAAGAAAGCAAACAGCTTGGGGCCAAATCAAGAGAATTATAGTATATAAGACATAGGAGAAGACTGTGCCAATGTATTAATTAGGTTACAGAGGAAGTTTTGTGTGGAGTTCTAAGCTCTGCAATTTAAAAAGAAGGTGGACAAACTGGAGGTAATCGAGAGAAGTGTGACAATGATGATAAAGGGGATTGAATGTAAACCATATGAGAACAGGCTGAGAGATGTAGGTATGCTTGGTTGGGTGAAAGTAGATTAAGAGGGAACATGATAGCAGTTTTCAGATGTTTGAAAGGTTGCTCTAAAAAAGAGAAAACAACTGTTTTCCCTTGGTGCACAGGATAGGACATGGAACTGCAAAGTTTGAACTGCAGAAAGATGGATTTAGATTAAATATCAAGAAAAACTTGAAAACAGTTGGACACTGAAGCCATCTGTCCAGGGAAGCTGTAGTATCTCCTTCACTGAAAGTTTTCAAGAAGAGGCCTAATAGACACATGAGATGGTGTAGGAGTTACACATCCTGCATTTGTGTAGCTGATTGAACTAAATCACGGTGGCCACTGGTCAACCTTCAGCATGTGTGCCACAAGTAGGGTGGCCATCATAGAAGACATTCTGGTTTTCTGCTACTCTGTCCTCTATTGATATGAAACCTGACGACTTTATATCCTTTATTTTTCTCTTCAAGAGAAAAATAGAGAACATAAAGGTGCCCGGTTTCGTATCAATAGAGAACAGCCGGATTGTCGTCTATGATGGCCACCCTAGCCACAAGTGGCATGGGAGGCCTCTGTATGTGCCACAAAGCAGACAAATAACACAGGAACAGATAGCACAGGGAGCAGAAAGCAGAGCAGCAGATTGGGCAGGGAAAGGAAATAGAGTGGTACCCAGGGAGGCTGCAGGGCTAATTTGTGGCACTTCTATCACAAAAATTGGCCCCCAACAAACTAGATGATCTTTAAGATCTTTCCCATCTAACTCTATGATAAGTCTGTTTAGACCCTGGAAACAGACTTTTTTCCCCCTACTGTTAGAGGCCAAGAGCTTGTGGGGATCCAGGTGCAGAGATCTGGATCTTTGTTTCATGATGGTGGAATTCAGCTGTGTAGTACTACTGACCTGGCTTTTTTCCCCTCTTTGTAGGTATGCTAATTGTATGTGGTGTCCTGGTTAATGGTCCTTATGCTCTCATTACAACAGCAGTTTCAGCAGACTTGGTAAGGTTTAAGATTTTTTTTTCTTATTTTCTTGTGGGTTCCTTGACTAGCTCAGAGTTTGACATCTTCCATTCTGATTGCAGTTTATTGCACCACAGGCCATGCACAGACTGTGTTATCTCTTTCCTGAGCTGTGTAGGGTTTATTACTTATGATTACATGCAGATACCTTGGACACTAACAAAAGGGCCAAAATGTAGCCGTTATACCCTGGATTTGGCTTACACGTTGCACAGTGCTTCATTTTATCAGACAGATGTAGGAAATTCTTTCCATGAATTGTAAAGTTGACAACTTGGCTGAGACCTCTTGGGAGAAGGGGAATGAGGCCAGGAGCACTACATCAGGCACTTGAAAGGGTATGAGTACCTGGCATAGCGCTGAGGTTTCCTCCAGGCATTTTAGTAGAATTTGGACTTTATGCAATTAACTGGGTCTTATCGTCCCTCTGATGAATGATTAGCAGGATTTTAAGCACAAGAGCAGTGTGGTAGTATTTGAAAAATGGTTGGACTGAACTACATTTTGAAACAATTAAGCAAGATGTTTTATGTTTTGCTTTTAAGATAACAACATCTTACTCCAGCTCTACTATATTTATACATCCTGGAACCATGACTTCTATGCAAAATAGAAAAATTGCTGGTAGATTGCTCAGCATTGCCATGTAGTAGTGCATAGTAGTGTAGTAGTGCATAGGTCTGTGGGTTGGTTATCTGCAATTACACAAAACTTCATCAGGAAAAAACTGGAAGGGGTATCTGAAGACTGATGGAAGAGGAAAATCTGACTACCTGCTGGTCCAGGAGTGGGCAATTATTTCAGCTGATGGGCCATTTAATAGGTTTTGGTGAGCTGTCAAGGGCTGCACACACAAAATCTTTCTGAAGATATAATTTAAACAAATTATAGATAAAAAAAGCCAAAGTGTATACTAAAAATAAAACATCTACTGTAACATTTTAATTTTATTTCAAAAAATAATTTTTGTTCTGATTTGTTTTTTTTGAGTAGTGTATATAGAGTCAATTGTGTAATGGCCCAAATAAAGTCTTACTTTTGTAGATTGCATGTGTATATGTGGCGGGGGAGCTGTACGTTGGTGGGGGTGTGTGTGTGGGGGTGCACATGCTAGGACATGGGAGCTGGCTGGGGGTGGAAGGAGGGAGGGGCAGGGGGGGCATACAGCAGAGCTTGCCTGGGTGGTGCAGTGCAGGTGTGGCCTGTGCCCCCTCCCCCATCCGGCCCTCGGTTGCCCCTGCAGCACTCCATATGGGGCCAAACCCCTCCCAGGACAGCCTGCACCATTGGTGGTGTTCGGGTGAGAGTGTGGTGCAGGCTGCCCCAGGCAGAAGTGGCTGGGGCTCAGCCCCATGCGGAGTGCCACGGAGACAGCTGTGAGCTGGATACAATCAACTAACTGGCCAGATTTTGCCTGCAGGCCAGATTTTGCCCACCCTGTGCTAGTCCCTTTGGGTGTAATTCTTATTTCCCTTTGCACATCTCAAATGGCAGTTTCTTAGCTGTCTACCTGGACAGTTTTGATTTGTGCTTTTATACCATATTCACTAGGCCTGTGCGCAGCGGCCAGCATTTGCTTTGGATTTGGGTTCGGCCAATTCAGGGGACACTGATTCAATTCAATGGTTTGAATCACTGTCTCAATTCGATACAGCTGAATTAGCCAGGCCAGAACCATCCCCTGCCCCTCTCCTAGCCCGGCAATGGCTGCCCTGCCCGGCCCAGTTCCCGGCACTTGTGAAAAAAAAAAGCTTGGACTCAGTGGGTGCTGCTGGGCGGGGGGCGATCCTCACTGCCCCGCACTGCTCCATGCTGCATGGGGAGCTCTCCATGAGCCTCCTGAGCCCCCCCTGCTTCCTCAGCCCCACCATGGCTACCCTGCCCAGGTCAGCTCTGGCCCATTAAGAGAAAAAAACCCTAACCCCCCCCCCCCCCCCCCCCCCTCCCCCCCGCCAGTCTGGCCAGCATCTAGCCACACCCCCCACCCATGCACTCCACTTGAGTGGGGAGCAGAGGCAAAGCCAGGCAGGGGCTGCTTTGCCCCTGCCAGGGA
>NW_005842894.1:577930-584160 GCF_000455745.1 Alligator sinensis
GGGCTGGCAGGGGTCTCCCCGTGGTCCCCTCCCCCAGTCCTCCCTTCCCTGCCCCTAGTATTTACCAGCTCGGAGTCTGGCTGCAGCTCTCTGTTGAGGCCACCAAGGACTCTCCAAATAAATCATCAAAGGTCTCTGAATCTTTTCTGAAAATTCAGAGAGCTTTGAATTGATTCGGACCTTATTGGTCCCCTGATTAGATTCAGATTCAGAGATTTGGCCACCAAATCAAGCCGAATTGCCTCCAAATCGAATCACCACCCGAAGCTTCGCACAGCCCTAAATTATTTACATGATTCCAGGATCAGTTTTCCTTCTTCATTCAACATGGACAAAACAAAGCCTCATCTTAGAATTGAGCTGTGGAAAGCAGCAGTCTCCCTAGCTGTTTTAGGTTCAGGGGGAGCCCCAAAACTTCTCCTGACTCTCTCCTGCATGGTGCTGCAAGAGCAGCTATGTAGGGAGCCCAGCACAGCCAGGGGCAATGACAGCAGTGGGGTCAGGCTGCTTGTTTCCCCACTGCCAGACCCCCACTGCCCGCCCCTGCTTTCCCCACCATTTGCCAGCTTGCCGCTGCTTTCCCTGCTGCAGTGTTGGAGGGGACAATTTAAAAATAGTTCTCCACAATTTAATTATTAGGGGGGTCTTCTTAAATTCAGTCTTCTTGGATTCAGGTAAATATGGTATTTTGCCCATATAAATCTGCATGAATAGACTGTGGACTGGCCATAGGAGGGTACACACATAGTCTAGACATGCTTGTACCAGAGCTCAAGTCCCAGAACAAAATGGGGAAGGGGAAGGATGACCGTAACATGGACTTTTAGCACCTTGTTATGAGGAAAGGGAAAGTATTGCTGAGAGGCTTCAGGCTCCTCTCCCCTTCATACCCCCCACCCCCAAGTGAGACTTGGGGCACAGATGAGGACCACCATAGAAGGTGGGGTCAGGTGATTAATTAATTCTAAGGCCCAACAGCAGAGGGACTGACACACTGGAGGTAATCTAGAGATAGATAAGGTGAGGAGGGAAGAGTAAGGGGAGGAGGGAAGAGCCAGAAGTTCAGTTGTCTAGACAGAAAGAAGGACTCTAAAAGGCAGAGAGTGAAAGCCTGAATCCTGGAACCACGTGGAAGGAGCCTAGGAGAGAGAGCCAGCTCCCCAGAAGGGGAGAAGGGTAGACTTAAAGCTGTCAGCTCGCTGATAGGGGGAAGGACTTTGAGTTGTAAAGCAACAGCTTGTATTCTTTTCTTTTTCAGTTAAACATTACTGGAGGCAAGGGTGTGGTTGGAAAGAGGTGAAGAGGAGGCCATGTGGGATGCCAGAGAAGCATGCTGGACTTTGGGCTCATCCAAGGGGGTAGGGGTGTTTGGAATAGGTAGAATGCCTAGAATGCATGTGGCCTCTGTAGTGTGGGCTGTAGAAGCTGAGGCATGAGAACAGACCTGAGGTGAGAAGGACCTTCCAGGTAAAAAGAAGGCAAGGCCAGGAGGGACAAGGTGTTCACAACAAAGTAGAGGACTATCAGTGCTACCAGGAATGGACAAGTAGCACCATGGAGGTAAAGACTGGTAACACTTGTGAGGCATGGGCAGGACTGTAAGGCCCTGAATTTGGCCCTTATAGTATCATAGGAAGAGATGACTTGTTAGGAGATCTCCTTGAGTTTTTAGAGAGCCTCTCACCCATTTTCTAAAAGTAACAACAAGATGTGGTAGGAGGAGGCACTCAGGCAAGGGTGCCAGCTACTCAGTTAGCCCCAGACTTGTTACAATGGCCTTCCAATGTTTCTGGCCCAATAGCTGATTGTTCTGGGGACTACCCCAGGAGCTAAGGTCCTCTTTTCATCCAAAGGGAGTTGAACCTATGTCCTTCTGACTTCCCAGCATAGTGCACTAGCCACCATAGCATAGGTTAGGTGCTGATAAGCTCTTTTCCAGCTCCTTTTGAAGTGGAGCTGCTGCCTCTTGCATTTACTAGTGTTTGGAAGAAATGATTAGAGGACAGCTGAAAGAAAAGCTTCTGCCTTAGTGTGAGCCAAGGTCAGACTAGAGCTCAGGATTAGCTCTTTTGCTAGGTGGCAGCTGTCTAATGGAGCCACACACCCTTTGGTTTGTGTTTGTCCAGGGGACCAGCCTGAAAAGGAGTGCCAAAGAGGTAGTTGGCTAATTCCTGAGCAGTGACATGGTGGTTAGAGCACTGCTGAGAAACCAAAAAGATACTGCTTCAAACCTGCTCTGTGTGAGGTTGGGGTTAGGACCTAGTTCTTTAACTTCCTATAGATAGGCCCTATTTGCTCTGGGTCTAGCCTCTTGCTCTTCCAGTCTCACGTGCATTAGTCCCAGGGTTTTTGCTATGCTTTCAGGAGTTGGAAAATGGTATGCATCCACAATGGTTACATGTACATCGCTGTGCAAGCACATAGCCAGTGCCTACTGTGCTTTATTGTCTGCATGTGCATGCTTACTGCAAGGGAAATAGGATTGCTACTGGCGTGTGAGTTGCATTTTTGGAACCCTCTGTATTTCACTCTCCCAGGCTGTAGAACATATGTATATTCTATTTTCCTGAGGCTAAATAAGAAGTCTATGCTATTCACATGCTTGCATTCAACACTACTGGAAATGCTACCAGTTTTGGTTCATCATAACTCTCACTGTGCTGATTTGGATGAGAAATCATTATATCCAAGTTTTATCTCAATGTTTTTCCACACACAGGGAACTCATGAGTGTCTCAAAGGAAATGCGAAAGCCTTGTCCACTGTCACAGCCATCATTGATGGAACTGGATCTATAGGTCAGTATGGATGGTGTAACACAGTATGAGCAGCAAACCACTCAGTTAACTTCTACAATAGATGGAGAACCTACTCCAAGCTGTATTGACCCTGGACCACAGTGAAGCCTTGTCTGGGTGGGAGCTATATTTTTTTATCCCAAAGAAGAGTGGGATTCAGCACCCCTTCCTAAAAGGACTACAAACTGCTGCAGGGGCACCACACTCTTTGCTAAAGGGTAGGCAAAGGGCAAGGAGAGTTGGTCCCTGCTGTTATCTATAATGGGGGTTGACTGGGCCTATAACTATAGCCATTCTTAGGCAGACTGTAGTGAAGGGATACAGACAGAGGGGGACGTGTGTGTTTCTGAGGCCATGGGGCTGAGGGCCGATGGTGCTGTAAGAAAGATTGCAAACTGAGCAACAGGGTTTAACTTTATTCAACAAAGCGCTGTGGGAGCTGGTATGATGACCAGGAATCTGGCTTTTCCATTCGCTACAGAGAAATGCGGAAAAGCACAGATTTATCATTTTAAGGAGAAAAGGACAGGCTTTCTCTTTTAAGGAGAAAAATGCAGCTTTTCCTTTTTTAAGGAGAAAAAAACAGATTTTCTCCATTAAAAGAGGAAAATGCAGGGAATGGCATGTTTCCCCTTGCAGGCTGGCAAAGTTCCAGCCTGCAAGGGACTGGGGGAAGCGGGAGGAGGGGGATCAGGAAGGGGGCGCCACGTGTATGTACGCATGCACTCATGCATGTGGCAGCCAGGCAGCATAAGTGCAGCTCCTACAGCTTCCCGCAGGTGAGTTGGGGTTGTGGGGGGTTGTGAGGGAGGGAGGGAGTTGAGAAGGGCTGGGAGCACTGTCCAGTTGGTGTTGGTGTGTGGGGCCTGGGGCTTGGGGCTTGGGGCCTGGGCAGGAAGGCGTGGCCACAGGCTTGTCTGAGGCACATCAGGGGGGTGGGAGAGGAGGGCTGGTTCCCTGCCATTGCGTGTACCCTCAGGCAGGAGGCATGGGAGGGCACATGCCCACCAGATTTATGTGCAGGGCAGATGCAGTCCAGGGACCTGGGTTTGCAGCCCTCTGCTCCGCTCCCGCAGTGCCGAAGCCCTGGATGTAGTCTGTGGGAGGCAGTGGCTGCTGCAGCCCAAGCAGAGCATGGAGCCCGGCTCTCACTTCTCCCATGGGCGGCACGGCCGGAGTGGAGCCCAAGCAGGGAAGCAGACCCAGGCTGATGGCTGTGGGCTCAGGACTCCCCCCACTGTTGCCCTTCCCCTGGGGTATCCATGGACCAGCATGCGGGAGGGGTAAGGTTGCTGGGGCCAGCCCAGGTACTGGCCTCAGCATCCCCTACCCCACCCAGAGTATTTTTCTTTGCCCTAAACCCACGTGCAGAGGGGTGCGCACCAGGGCAAAAAGCAGCGGTGTGAATTTGTGCTGCTTTTCTTTCCTCGCGGCAACCACGCCCCTGCTCAGGGGGACGAAGCCTATCTGTGCTGATGTCAGGAACAGGAGAGTTTCTGTACATACCTGCTTCCTGCACTGCTGGTCACATGTGGATCAATCTGTTTAAGCTTTTGAGTCCAAGCAGCTACTGCAGTAACTCTAGGAGAGCTTGACCAATACATTTTGGTGAGCACAGTCAGGAGCACCAGACAACACTGATTACTGACACAAGCTTCAAGGGTGAGGTTGGAACAAAAGGCAGTGGCTGTGGGATTAACATAAGGAGATGATATATAAGGTCCGCAGCCTAGAGCCTTTGGCAGCCTTCAAATATACTCCCAGGTATGTCAGAATTGCTGTAGGGTCTGAGCATGGATTGGATCCCCTGCAATGTGCTTCATTTGATGTCTTCTTGTGACCTTGCTGTCCTTTTGTAGGTGCTGCTCTGGGCCCCCTGCTTGCAGGATTAATCTCTCGTACAAGCTGGAACAATGTCTTCTACATGTTAATAACAGCTGATCTCTTGGCTTGCCTGGTAGGTTCCTTTTTAACTGACTAGCACCGAGACTATAGGATGTATATTGGTCCCAGTTAATGGTCTGAAGTCAGGGCCAGTGGTCATGTCTGACTTCAGAGGCTAAATAGTGGTTGGTGTTCAGTCAGGTGGCTTTTAAGAAAAAGCCTGATCTACAGAAAATGATTATAAGGATGTCACTACTGAGTTACCAGTGAAACATCATCCCAGCATTGTGTAGATTTTATGTTTTAGTTGGTACCACCAAAGGTCTAGACTGTGGTTGGGTTGGACGGTACCTCAAGGGTCATATAGACTCCCACATGAATGCAGTACACACTGTTTTGAAACCATCCCAGACTAATGCTTATCCCACCTCCAGTGACGATTCTACAACTTTCATGTTAAGACAATTCTCCATTCCTCCTTGAGGTGGCTCTGTTTCAGTGGCTGGACTATTCCTAAGGCATAGAACATTCTGGGATCCATCAAGATAAAGACCAAAGTGCTTTGTAAAAGCAGGACTATCACTCACACTAAGTTGTGTCCTCTTTTTAAAGTCATGTAATGAATTGCCTTGTCTGTTTAGAGCAGGGGTGCTCAACCCTTGGACTGTGGGCCGGCTCTGGCCTGAAGAGCCATGGCATTCCACCTGCAGGGCTCTCCCCATGGGTCTGGAAATTTGGTGGCAGGGGAGCAGTGGCACTTAATACTGCCACCTTTCTCCACTGCCAAATTCCCAGACTGTATCCCACACCAGCCCAGTATGTAGCCAGATCAGGGCAAAGCCATATCCCCTCCCCATACCCCACTGCACCTACCCCTCAGGCCCATCTACCAGATCCAGCCAATGGATGGACCAGGCATTGCCCATCAGGCCTATGAGCCAAAAAGGTTGGGAACTACTATTTTAGAGTGCTTAAGCCCACCAGGTCTTTAACACTGTGAGGTGACCCCTGGATCTTAATAAAATGACGTTTCTGAACCATTTCACCTTTCCAAACTCCTTTGCACTGCACTAGAGCCATCTGAAGAACATCTGCACTACTTTTCTCCCCTTTATATCCTGTATTATTAACAAGACAGTGATTTCTGTGAAGGGCAATGTAATACAGAAAGCAAGAGACTGGCCTGACAGTGAGGTAGCTTTGATTCTCTGCCACTGTTCTGCTCTATGATCTTGGGCAGTCACTTCTACTTTCTGTTCCTATTTTCTCTTTGCTGTTTAGAATGTAAATTCTGAGCAAAGACTGTCTCAGGGGTCAGGGTCAACAGTCCCCACCCTTGGTTAGAGTTGTACTATTGCAATATCACTGCTTGCCTCTTCTCATATTTTCACTTCATATGATGACAGTTATGCTGAAGTGAGCAGGCTTCTTGTAGCTTGAATAATGGCATGCCTTTGCCATTGTTGTGTTCTCTGTGCTCTGTCAGGAGTTAGCTACTCTTCTACTCTGTGCTGTAGGACTTAGACTGTGTTTGATTTCAGCAGCAGG
>NW_005842894.1:584191-600997 GCF_000455745.1 Alligator sinensis
AGAAATGGTCAATCAAATGAATATCTGAATGTTTTAGAGAGCGAAGTCTGTCTCTATTTAAAACTTTTGTCACCTGAAATCTGCTTCTTAGGGTCTGCCCATCCCATTTTGGAATAACGTACGTAGCTTGTGACCCCATTGTCCCATCAAAACAATTTTGCTTGAATGTTGTCAATGAGTGCACTCAGACAATTTGCAAATCAACACTTTATTCCCTGTGTTTACTTGAGTAATATTCTCCAGGGTGTGCATGACCTGGCAGACTACATCATTCATTCTGAATTAATTGCTTTGGATTGAAATGATGGATCAGTGTTTGAATGTACAAAAGCTGGAACTGAAAGTCTAATATTAAGCTAAAATCTTTCCCCTTCAGCTCCTTTCTCGGGTCGTAGTCAAAGAGATACAAGGATGGTGTGGCTATTCTACAAGAAAGAGAGGGTATGTATTTGCTTGTTCTTACCACTGTGTTCTAAGTACTTCTGTGGCTGGCATTGAAAGCAGCCTCCCTTCTTAGGTATATTCAGGGCTGGCAAAACATGCATTATGCTCCATACTGGGTGCATCTACACATGCTATTAATATTATAAAGCCATGGGCAGATTAATACATAAGCCAGCTGGGCCTGGGCCCAGGGGCCCCTGCCTTGGTGTGGATGAAACTGGTGGCCAGGTTGGGCCAGGCGTGCATAGTGTGGCAAGCCTTGGCTGCTGGGTGCTGTTTGCCAGGCACTGTTGCAGCTGGACTGAGCCCAGAGCTCAGTCTGCACTGCATATGCCTAGTGGGCAGCAGCTCTACACCCCTGGCGCCAGCTCCAGCGTGGACCTGTGAGTGGGGGCAGCCACAGCTCCTGCTCCAGGCCTGGGGGGCAGTGCGTTGCACTCTGGCTGTTGCTCCCACTGTGCCAGTTGGGGATGGAGCGCATGACTGCAGGGCAGGGCACAGGTTGGGGCAGGGGGGCCCTGGGCTGTGGGGAGGGGCGCCCCGGGCCAAGGGCCACAATGAATCTTCATCTGCCCCCATATAAAGGTTTACTGGGCAGTAAAATACTGGGCAGTAAGCCTTCCCTAGGAGCATGGCTACACTTGCCCGCTGTTGGCAGCAAATCGGGTCCCAAGGGGATCAGCCTGATACAGGGATGCTCCTATCCTGCTCTGACCCCCTGAAGCTCCCCTGGGATGCTAATCTGGGGCTTGGCAGGGAGCATAGAGCCAGCCCCCATGCACACAGGGCCCAGAGAGCTCTTTCAGCTGCAGCGGCAGCTGTTTCCTTGCCCCATATACATCAGGAGGAGTCCTGATGTGCAGGGGGCTGGGAGACAGTTGCCACTGCAGAGCTCTCCTGGCCCCCTGCACATAGGAACAAGCTCAGTGGGGCTTCCCCACCCAGCTAGGGGCTGGTTTGGAGCTGCCCCAGAAATGGGACAGCTCCCAGTCAGCCACTAGTTGCTTGCTGATTTCCCTGCCCAGCCCAGAGCTGGCTGGAAGCTGCCCCAGAAGTGGGACAGCTCATGGTCAGTAACTGGGTGTGCGAGGAAGCAAAAAGCTCCCCAGTCATAGTGCTGCTTGGCTCCTGGCTCCCCAGGAACTGAGCAGCACTGGGATGGGAGTGTGGGGGAGGACGGGAATGAACAGAAAGCTACCCCATCCTGGTGCTGCTCCTGGTGGAAGTCAGGAGCTGATCAGCGCCAGGACTAGAGGAGTTCCCCATACTCTGTGGCCCTCTGGTGTTGGGGCTGACCAGGAGCAAATTTGTTTTCCCGGGAGCACAGTATTGACTGCTCAGTTAGGTTCCTACCTGTATTTACAGGTAGGAGCTGAAATGGTGAACATGTGTAGATGCACCTTTACTACATAGTAGATTAGTCTCTTGTGTAAAGCATCTCATAAGACACACCCACTGAGTACATGCCAGAAAGGAATCCAAAGGAATTTAAATAGAAAAGGGGTGGACTGAATATGAAAGCTTCCTCTATCTGCTAATAATCATCTATCTCAATGCAAAGAAAGAATAGGTAGTGCAGCAGAAGTCAGGCCAAGAAAATAAAGTAAAAAGCCTACCTTTGTACTGCTGCATTGCCAACCATTAAAATGAAGATTATTAGAAATGCTATAATTAAAGAATCCCAATGTACAATACATGACTCCCTTCTCCTTCCATTATCCAGTCATACTCAAAGGGAATCTGAACTGCAGGAGGACCTTACTGGAATGTCCCAAATCCTGCAAAACCCTCTTAGTATTATTAAGCAAGCTATCCTTGTGTATTTTTGTAGCTCGTGTGTGGTACTAACACAGTCAGTGTTAGATGGGAAATAGTTTGTATTGTGAGTATCTCCAGTATTTTTCTGTTGTAGCTGAAAGATGATCATGAAAATTCCATCTGATTTATCTTGATTTTAATTTTGCGTGGCATCTGCAGGGTAAAATGAGAGGGGCTTCTGGTATGTGGATAATGAGGGCTTTGCAGAAGCAGAGACCCAAGCCTTGTGTTTCTAAGGTCTGTTCATGTCCAGTGTATGACTTTGACAACAGCATGTGCTATGAGTGATGTTGCAAAAGGAGCATGCCGTCTTGTAGCATAGTAAGAAATGGTGAAATAGACCTATTTCACTTTACATGCAGGGATGCAACTGCATAACTGCAATCTTCGGCACTTACACAGTTTTGATTCTATTTCTAGCTGTGGTGAAATAAAATCACCCTGTACTCTGGGGGAGAAAGTGAGCCTTCCACATTTTAACCCAAATGCCCATTGATTAGAGGACTTAACCAGGTAGGTTCTAGGCCCTTCTCATGAAGGGGAGACTTGAATCTGCAGCTCAGAAAAGTGCCTTTTATCACCAGGCCACAGGTTAGGCATTATACAGACAACTCTCTGGCCCTCCTCAAGTTGGCCCAATATACTTTGTATTTAATATTTCTTGGATTAAAAGTACTGAGAAAGCTTCTGACCAGGCTGGAATCTAGGGCCACCTTCCCTTGCAGGCAAAAATCACACTTGCTGAGCCACATACCCTTTAGCTTACTTTTTTTTCCCTCCTGGTCCTACACAACTCCTTGCCTTGGCTGCCTAATGGGATGGACCATCCTCAAGAAGATGGCTGGAGTCAGCCTTGCGTAACCTGTGGCTAGATGGTTAGAGCACTGTGTACACAGATTTAGAATTAAGCTGTTTCTGGGTTAGGGGTGGGGCTGAAAGCCACATCTCCCGCTTTCTAGGGAAGTATCCTAGCCTTAGGTTTTTGGCAGAAAATATTGTGGAAATTCTAGTTTTCAGTGACTGGTCTGTTACTCTTTGCCTCTTATTTATTATGTAGCCCAAGGTTTGCAACTCTGCTGCCCCCATAAACCTGATGAGTGATTGTAAGAAATACTAAATCATTAATCAACTATTTCCAGATTAATTAAAATTAAGGTGCTAATCATCTTTGAATCAGTGCATTGTCCATAAAGACTCCTGTCCTCCAATTAACAATTTTGTAGACTACGTTTCTCAATGACAGGCTTAGATCTTTGATGGAAAAATTACAAATCATCCCCTGCTGTGTGGTGATGAACTGCTAAGATCTGACTTGTGGTGGGCAGAAAGCTCTTGGGAGACTGGCACACAATATTTCTTGGTTTATGTTTACAGGTAAACAGCTTTTTTTGATAGCAATGTTCTGGGGTTCTGCAATGGTAAGTTTGGCCCAAATCTCCTCAGCCCTTGGTGCAGGGTGACAAGTCTCCTTCCTGGTATCTGGGGTATCTAATCACAAGCAGTACACTTCCAGCTTCCCAGACAGCTGCACCCTGCCTTAAAATGAATGGGAATAGTTTGCACATCTCATGGCAAAAATGGTGCTGCTCCTCTGGCATTTGGTCACTGTGACACTTCAAACCAGTCTGATTCCTTAGGTAGGAAAGACAGTGACACGGACCAGTTATGTTCTGCTGGACCTTACCTTGCATATGTAGCCTTTCCGAGTCAAAGTAGCAGCTGGGAAAAGTATAGCTATAGTTGAAGTACCTCTTGAAGTCTTACCACATGAAATGCATTTGCAAGCTATTCTGAGCAAGAGAAATCCCCATATAGTGATCCACAGTCCTCCCATTATACACAAGCAGGAAGGGAAGAGTTTTGGAAGGTGATATACGTCCCCTACATGTCAGACAGTTGACAACTTTTGTGCCTGTCTTTTGGTCCCTGAGCTAGGAATTCTAACCTCTGGCATTCCCCAAGCCAGATATTGCGCCCACACTCCTTTTTGGTTGAGGTTCCAGTTAGCAGAAGCTGAAGCCACAATGGTTGCTGCAGTGCTGCTGTCCTTTTGCTTTAGAACACTTGGGGCATGTCTACATGAGATACTGCGTCACCATAGTGACAAGCGACAACAACATAGTGCTGGCAGGTGCAAACCATGCAGGGATGGTGTACAACAGTGGGAGCAAGGGATTGCGCAGTAAGTGCAGCAAATACTAAATTACTGTGCACTAACAACTGTGCAGTAGGGCACAAAATTAGACATACCCTTGGTCTCTTGAAAGTGTTCTAGCCACCCCAGTCCCATTTGGTGTTGCTTCCTGGGCTGTTTCTTGGATTATCACTATTTGATTTTCTACTGGACTCTAATGAGCAAGTGTGAGGAATTTTGTTCTCTGGGCCATGCACTAGGCTTTTGCTTTAGCTGGAAACAAAACAGGGGAAGCATCCCTGCCAACTTTTCTTCCTTGCCTGTTTGTTTCTCCTTTTTCTCTTGCACAAGGGTTCTATTATACTTGAAACTTACAGTATGTGGCTGGGCACTGGGGTGAAGACCACATAAAGATGCAAACTCTACATGCTGGCTTTGGATTCTGGCATAGTTTGGTTACTGAACATCTTGGAGCTTTTCCTGTTTTTGGTTTCAAGCTCTGTAGAAGCAGAGCTTCAACTCTGCTGTCCACGTATCTGTGGTAGTAACTGTTAACATGGCTTAAGCATAATTCAAAGGTGTACTGACTACAATCTTTAAAAAAAAAAATGTTACCAAAAGGCACAAACACCTGACTGGATGTACTCTGTGGGTCATTACATTAATAATCCTTATGTTCATTTGTTTGTTTCTGCAGATTTAAAGAATTTTGATGGAGCTTCCCCATGACTAGCGGAGACAGAGGAAGATTGAGTGGAGTATCTTGGAAGGCTCGTCTGTGGCTCAACTCAAAGTGGAAGCCAAACAAACTGGGAAGAGTAATAGGCCCTCAAATGAAACCACACTGGACTTTTAATACTTAGCAGTAATTTTATTCAGGGATGGGGTATGCTTGAAAATTGAAGACTGAAGGGAAAAGTGTATTCTGGGCCACCTTTAGGAATAATTTTGGGCTCTGTCTCTCAACAGCTGTTCCTGCTGCCCTTTTCATTACCATACATTTTTATTATTAAAATGGTGCCTAAAATATGTGATGCTGTGGATCATTTTGTTGTTGTGCGAGCTGTAGGGGAATGAACTCTTCAAAGTGGCTGAGTCATGGCAGCTGCTGTCTCCCCCTCCCCCATATGTTGGAATTGCAGAGATCTAGTATATTCCTTTTTGAGGTGCCAGCTGTTTATCAAATGGACCGTAGTCCTCAGGTTTGATCCTCACTCATTGCATTTCATGTATAGCAACTCATTTGTTTGCGAAACAGAGCTGACAATTTTGTGGCTGGATTCTCTATTACTTCATACAGTAGGTAATAATCAATCAATACCTATTGGCTAGGTTGTCAACTAAATGTACATGTAAGAACCCTTTACTGCAGACAGAGGGAAAGGGTTTGTGTGAGCTCTTATTGGTATATGCTGTGCTCGATAGCTATATTAGTTAGGAATGCTTTAACATGTCTGTCAAAATTCTCTCAGCCCAACCCAGGAACCAACTTCCAGACTTTCTGATAAACTCAGATTAAACTATATTATGTGCTTCATTTTCCAAACAAAGCCACATTGGAAGAAAGTAGTGCCTTTCACAATGGCACCAGTTAACAATAAAGAAAAACTAACAGCAGGGATCTGTAGTTGCAAATCAGATCATAATAGACCTGAAGCCAAAGGCAAATAGACTTCTATAATTTAAGTTTCTCTTTCATTTAGGACAATTGTACCTGGTTTTCAGAGAAATGTTGGAATTACATCAGATGTATGCAAGAAGCTTGTTCATCTGGGCTTCTCATACTCTCAACCTTCCAAAACGAAATGGAAAGCTATTTTCCTGAGCAATAATATCCATTAGCTTTATATTTTTAATCTTCTGACTATAGTGGGTGTCTTATCCATTTTAAAGAAGAGAGATATCTGCTGCCAGTATTTTAACTGAAATAGCTCTAGTCTAGTCTGCCATTCCCATTAAGGCAGACTAGGACAAACTGCTTTTTGGTTCTGATCCTTATACTTTTCCAGAACAAGTATCAAGAACAGATTTATCTTGCTGTCCCTTAATAGCCAAAATGCGGATAAAATACTTTCTCAGGCTCTCCAGAACTGTTTCTTAAATAAACATAGGCTTATAGCAAATAACTACCAGCTGCTGGGAGGGGCAAGGAGGAAGGGATTCTCTGAGTGTCAGAAAGGGATGGTGTACAACTGTGAGGGCAAGGGTCAGTCTGCCTGGAAGCCATGGTGGAAACACAGCCTACTCCCTGCTAAGTGCATTGAGAAGCCTGGACTTCTACCTGGTACTTATCTCACATGGGTTAGGTTTACAAAGGAGTATGAACCTTGCCACTCTAGTGCTGACTAAAATCATTAAGGATCTTGAGACTGTACTGCTGTCCCTTAATGGGACCCCTCCCCCTCCTTCCTTGTTGAGGTGATGACCATCTTGATGAGAACAATTTCAAACTCTCTTGCTCTTTTGAAGACATCTGCCAATGCAAACTCTGCCAAGTGCTATCAGAGCTGACCTTAGGGGTGGGCAATTGCTCAGGCCATGGTCAGAGGGGTGCTACACACACATGCACACGCATGCATGAGCAGCCCGTACTCACGGCAGTGCTCTCCCCCTTGCCCTGCCCTGCCCCAGGTGATCCCTGCCCCAGGGTGGGCAGTGTGAGTGGCAGCAGTGGTGCCTGCCTGCCCACCTGCCTGGTGCACCATGCTGGTACACCTCCTGACTGGACTGCACCTCATGCCCCTGTCTCAGTTGCTTTGTCCTGCAGCATTTCTCACTGCATCAATATGATGACTGTGACAGCTGAAAATTATATCTGTGTGATAAAGGTGCTTGCTGAAGGCTCTATGAAGATTAGACCAAGTGTTTTTCTGCCTTTTGTTTAAATACTAAGCTATACGTTGTTGCTAAAAGCCTAATTAAAGTTTAAGATGTAGTAAGGCCTTGTATAAAGTAAGTAAATTGCTAATAAATTTAGCAAAGCCTTGAAGTAGTAATGCCCTGTGGCATAGTTAAAAATAACCTTATCAGAAGAATGCAAAGGCTTGTAATGCGGTTGGTGAGTCTAAGGATAGTTGAAGTAAAAAGAATCTGAGTGGCTGTAAGTTATCAGAACAGTTCAGAAGTTATAAATTGGCTGAAACATCCGGAAATCATTCAGAAAGAAGATACAGCTCCATGAAAAGGATTAATTAGCTGTTGACCTGGATCAGTAGGCCCGTGGATCTCGAGGAGCCCAAGGACTGAATACCAGGGTCCTTCCCAGTACCTCTCGGACAGCGCTGATCGGGGACGCCTGACTTCACTGAGCTTTGTAGAAAGAGAAACTTGTCATACATCAGGCATCAGAGGGGACTGCTGATAAGTTGCTAATGCAAATTATTCTTGTCTGTTATTGTTTGTTTTGCTACTATGCGTAGTTGTGTTTTTGTTAAGTCAATAAAATTTTCTTACCTTTCTACCCCCCCGACCACACTCTCAATCAATCCCAAACCCTCCACAGGTGGCTGGGACAGATGAAAAGGGCTGTAGTTGCTGGAAGCACAGAGCCAGGGCTGGACTGCAATAATGGGTTCTCTATCACTTCAGGAAAGGTGGCCCAGCATGTGTATCTAGATTTCATGATTTTGTCAGCAGCTTTAGAATTTTTATTTACCTTCAGTTCTTGAAAACAACAAGCCACTGTTTCCTTGTCTATAGGTCTCAAATTTATGATCAAGGAAGGAGGAATAAATGGCTCCATTTAGTTTTGCCAGTAACATGGACCTTGTCAGCATTAAGAAAATTGCTTGCAGTGTATGCATGTGAATGTAGTCAGGTGCTCGGCCACAAACCTCAAGTATATGCAAGCTGTATTGGTGCAAGGTGGGCCTGGCAACTGTCTCCTAGTGGGTAACCCTACATGCTGTATACCAGGAATGGCCCCAGTGCTTCTCATCTGCAGGTATCAGGCCGCACTGGTGTAACTCCATAGCTGTGCAGTCTTATTAGACAGTTTTAGCCTTCATTTTGAGTACTCTTTTCTGACAGGTTCAGGGATAGGTACACACTACACTGTTCAAAGCTTCAGGTGGTGATTCGATTCAGAAGAGATTTGTCTCGATTCGGTAGACAAATCTCTAAATCCCAATTGAATCAGGACAAATTGGAAGGTACAAAATTAATTCAAAGTTCCCTGAATCTTCGAAAAATATTTGGAGAGCTTTGATGATTCAGGCAGTCTCTGGTGGCTGCAGCAGGGAGCTGCAGCGGACCCATTTCAGCGTGACACAAGGGGTAGGAACCAAAAACCCGGGGTAGGAACCAAAAAACCAGGGCTCCGTTTCCGGGGGGACCCATTTAAGTGCGACACCGGGGCTAGGAACCAAAAAACGGGGGTAGGAACTGAAAAACCAGGACCCTGTTTCCGGGGGGACCCATTGAAGCATGACACCGGGGGTAGGAACCAAAATAAGGGGTAGGAACCCAAAAACTGGGGCCCCGTGACAGGGGGACCCATTTAAGTGCGACACCAGAGGTAGGAAGCAAAAAACGGGGGTAGGAACCCAAAACCCGGGGCCCCATGCCAAGGGGCACCCATTTCAGAAAAACACCGGGGCTAGGAACCAAAAAACGGGGGTAGAAAACCAAAAACAGTGGCCCCGTGCCCAGGGGGACCCATTTAAGCATGACAGAGGGGGTAGGTACCAAAAAATGGGGGTAGGAACCCAAAAATTGGGGCTTCGTGCCCGGGGGGACCCATTAAAGCGCGGAACCGGGCCTAGAATTAAAAAAATGGGGGTAGGAACCGAAAAATGGGGGCCCTGTTTCTGTTGAGCCCCAGCTCAAGTCTGGGATCGTGCCCGGTATGCAAAAGCCAATAAAGATACCAGGGGTGAAAGTATAAAGAAGATTTATTGCTAGCAATACACGGTGCAAGCGGAATAATTTCACGGCACAATTTCACGTAACAAGCACACAGAGTCTTAATTATGAGCATCTTTTATACAGGAGGATTGGACCTTTATAAGCATTCTTGTTTGCTAATTGGTTATAAGGGAGTGACGCAAGGAGTTCTTTACTGAGCATGTCTCTATACCTGTGTTTTAGCTATGTATCTCATTTCCATACATGTATGTTTCATTAGCATACTTTCTCCCCACCTAGGGGTGTGATTTTTGGTATTTAAATTAGCTCTTTGCCCTAGTCCTCTGATTCTGCTTTTGTTTTCAAGCCTCCTTTATCTAAGACTGTCTCCTCCTTATCATTGCAGATGGGCATTAGTTACATAACAGAGACTTTTGCTTGGGCTTTGTATAGTGGTTTCTAGGTCAAACCTGACATTTCCAGGGGGGAGCCACTGAAGCGCGACACCGGGGATGGAACCTTAAAACGGGGGTAGGAACCCAAAACCCGGGGCCCCGTGCCCGGGGGGGGGGGACCATTAAAGCGCGACACCGGGGGTAGGAACTAAAAAACAGTTGTAGGAACCCATAAACTAGGGGCACCATGCCCGGGGGGACCCATATAAGCGTGACACCGGGGCTAGGAACAAAAAAAACTGGGATAGGAACCGAAAAACCGGGGCCCTGTTTCTGGGGAGACACATTGAAGCGTGACACCGGGGAAGGAATCAAAAAACGGGGGAAGAAACCCAAATACAGAGGCCCCGTGACCGGGGGGACGCATTTCAGTGCGACACCAGGGGTAGGAACCAAAAAACGGGGGTAGAATCCCAAAAACCGTGGCCCCGTGCCCGGGAGGACCTATTTAATCGAGACACTAAGGGAAAGAACAAAAAAACGGGGCTAGAAACCCAAAAACTGGTGCCCTATTTCAGGGGGGACCCATTTAAGCGCCACACCAGGGGTAGGAAGCAAAAAACGGGGGTAGTACCCATAAACTGGGGCGGAGTGCCTGGGGGGAACCATTGAAGCGTGACTTCGGGGGTAGGAACCAAAAAATGGGGGAAAGAACCCTAAAACCAGGGCCAGGTGCCCGGGGCAACAGTCTGAAGCACGACACTGGGGGTAGGGACTAAAAAAGGGGGTAGGAACCCAAAAAACGGGGCCCCGGTTCTGGGGGGACACATTTAAGCGTGACACCGGCGGTAGGAAACAAGAAACGGGGGTAGGAACCCAGAAAACGGGGCACCGTTTCCGGGGGGATCCATTTAAGCTCGACACCGGGGGTAGGAACTAAAAAACAGGGGTAGGAACACAAAAAACGGGGCCCCGTTTCTGGGGGCACCATTTAAGCTCAACACCGGGTGTAAGCATCAAAAAACGGGGGTATGAACCCAAAAAATGGGGCCCCATTTCCGGGGGGACACTTTTAAGAGTGACACCGGGGGTAGGCACCAAGAAACGGGGGTAGGAACGCAAAAAATCAGGCACCGTTTCCGGGGGGACCCATTTAAGCGCGCCACCGGGGGTAGAAGCCAAAAAACAGTAATACGAACCCAGTAAACGGGGCCCCGTTTCCGGGGGGACCCGGGGGACCCATTTAAGCGTGACAACGGTGGTAGGAACCAAAAAGCAGGGTTAGGAACCCAAAAAACGGGGCCCCGTTTCTGGGGGGCACCCATTTAATCGTGACACCGGGGGTAGCAGCCAAAAAACAGTAATACGAACCCATTAAACGGGGCCCCATTTCCGGTGGGACCCATTTAAGCGCGACACGGGGGTAGAAACAAAAAAACAGGGGGAAGCAACCCAAAAAATGGGGCCCCGTTTCCGGGGGGACCCATTTAAGCGCGACACCGGGGTTAGGAACCAAAAAACGGGGGTAGGAACCCAAAAAACAGGGCCCCCTTTCTGGGGGGGACACATTTAAGCGCGACACTGGGGTAGAAACAAAAAAACAGGGGGAAGCAACCCAAAAAATGGGGCCCCGTTTCCGGGGGGACCCATTTAAGCACGGCACCAGGGATAGGAACCGAAAAGCGGGGGTAGGAACCCAAAAAACGGGGTGTCATTTCCTGAGGGACCCATTTGAGGGCGACACCGGGGGTAGGAACCAAAAAACGGGGGTAGAAACCCAAAAAACGGGGCCCCGTTCCCGGGGGGACCCATTTAAGCTCGACAACAGGGGTAGAACAAAAAAACCGGGGTAGGAACCCAAAAAACGGGGCCCCGTTTCCAGGGGGACCCATTTATGTGTGACACCGGGGGTAGGAACCAAAAACCAGGGGTAGAAACCCAAAAAACGGGTCCCCGTTTCCGGGGGACCCATTCAAGTGTGACACCAGGGGTAGGAACCAAAAAACGGGGGTAGGAAGCAAAAAAACGGGGCCGCGTTTGAGGGGGACCCATTTAAGAGCAAAACCGGAGGTAGGAACCAAAAAATGGGGGTAGGAAACCAAAAACGGGGCCCCGTTTCCGGGGGGACCCATTTAAGCGCAACACTGGGGGTAGGAACCAAAAAACAGGGGTAGGAACCCAAAAAAGGGGTCCCTGTTCCCGGGGGGACCAATTTAAGCGTGACACCGTGGGTAGGAACCAAAAAACAGGGATAGGAACCCAAAAAACGGGGCCCCGTTACCGTTGGGACACATTTAAGTGAGACACCCGGGGTAGGAACCAAAAAATGGGGGTAGGAACCCAGAAAACAGGGCCCCTTTTACGGGGGGACCCATTTAAGCACGGCACCGGGGGTAGGAACAAAAAAACGGGGTTAGGAAACCAAACAACGGGGCCCCATTTACGGGGAGACCCATTTAAGCGTGACACCGAGGCTAGGAACCAAAAAACGGGGGTAGGAACAGAAAAAACGGGGCCCTATGTCAGGGGGGACCCATTTAAGCGCGACTTCGGGGATAGGAACCAAAAAACGGGGCTAGGAACCAAAAAACGGGGCCCCGTTCCCGGGGGGACCCATTTAAGCGTAACACTGGGGGTAGGAACGAAAAAACGGGGGTAGGGACCTGATATACGGGGCCCCGTTTCCGGGTGGACCAATTTAAGAGCGACACCGGGGGTAGGAAACAAAAAACGGGGGTAGGAACCGAAAAAACAGGGCCCCCTTTCCGGGGGGACGCATTTAAGCACGACTCCGGGGTAGGAACCAAAAAATGGAGGTAGGAAGCCAAAAAATTGGGCCCCGTTTCCGTGGTGACCCATTTAAGCGCGGTACCAGGGATAGGAACCAAAAAACGAGGGTAGGAACCCAAAAAACGGGGCCTCGTTTCCGGGGGGACCCATTTAAGCGCCACACCGGGGGTAGGAACCCAAAAAAGGGGGTCTCGTTTCCTGAGGGACCCATTTGAGCTCGACACCGGTGGTAGGAACCAAAAAATGGGAGTAGGAACCCAAAAAATGGGGCCCCGTTCTCGGGGGGACCCATTTAAGCGTGACACCGGGGGAGGAACCAAAAAACATGGATAGGAACTGAAAAAATGGGGCCCCGTTTCGGGGGGACCCATTTAAGCGCGAAACCGGAGGTAGGAACTAAAAAATGGTGTTAGAAAGCAAAAAACGGAACCCCGTTCCCCGGGGGACCCATTAGAGCGCGACATCGGGGTAGAACCAAAAAACGGGGGTAGGAACCCAAAAAACTGGGCCCCGTTTCGGGGGACCCATTTAAGTGCGACACCGGAGGTAGGAACTAAAATACGGGGCTAAGAACCCCAAAAACGGGGCCCTATGTCAGGGGGGACCCATTTAAGCGTGGCACCGAGGACAGGAACCAAAAAACGGGGGTAGGAACAAAAAAACGGGGCCCCGTTTCCGGGGGGACCCATTTAAGAGTGACACCGCGGGTAGGAACCAAAAAACGGGGGTAGGAACCCAAAAAACGGGGCCCTGTTGCAGGGGGACCGATTTAAGCTCGACACTGGGGGTAGGAACGAAAAAAACGGGGGTAGGAACCGAAAAAACAGGGCCCCCTTTCCGGGGGGACGCATTTAAGCACGACTCCGGGGTAGGAACCAAAAAATGGAGGTAGGAAGCCAAAAAATTGGGCCCCGTTTCCGTGGTGACCCATTTAAGCGCGGTACCAGGGATAGGAACCAAAAAACGAGGGTAGGAACCCAAAAAACGGGGCCTCGTTTCCGGGGGGACCCATTTAAGCGCCACACCGGGGGTAGGAACCCAAAAAAGGGGGTCTCGTTTCCTGAGGGACCCATTTGAGCTCGACACCGGTGGTAGGAACCAAAAAATGGGAGTAGGAACCCAAAAAATGGGGCCCCGTTCTCGGGGGGACCCATTTAAGCGTGACACCGGGGGAGGAACCAAAAAACATGGATAGGAACTGAAAAAATGGGGCCCCGTTTCGGGGGGACCCATTTAAGCGCGAAACCGGAGGTAGGAACTAAAAAATGGTGTTAGAAAGCAAAAAACGGAACCCCGTTCCCCGGGGGACCCATTAGAGCGCGACATCGGGGTAGAACCAAAAAACGGGGGTAGGAACCCAAAAAACTGGGCCCCGTTTCGGGGGACCCATTTAAGTGCGACACCGGAGGTAGGAACTAAAATACGGGGCTAAGAACCCCAAAAACGGGGCCCTATGTCAGGGGGGACCCATTTAAGCGTGGCACCGAGGACAGGAACCAAAAAACGGGGGTAGGAACAAAAAAACGGGGCCCCGTTTCCGGGGGGACCCATTTAAGAGTGACACCGCGGGTAGGAACCAAAAAACGGGGGTAGGAACCCAAAAAACGGGGCCCTGTTGCAGGGGGACCGATTTAAGCTCGACACTGGGGGTAGGAACGAAAAAAACGGGGGTAGGAACCGAAAAAACAGGGCCCCCTTTCCGGGGGGACGCATTTAAGCACGACTCCGGGGTAGGAACCAAAAAATGGAGGTAGGAAGCCAAAAAATTGGGCCCCGTTTCCGTGGTGACCCATTTAAGCGCGGTACCAGGGATAGGAACCAAAAAACGAGGGTAGGAACCCAAAAAACGGGGCCTCGTTTCCGGGGGGACCCATTTAAGCGCCACACCGGGGGTAGGAACCCAAAAAAGGGGGTCTCGTTTCCTGAGGGACCCATTTGAGCTCGACACCGGTGGTAGGAACCAAAAAATGGGAGTAGGAACCCAAAAAATGGGGCCCCGTTCTCGGGGGGACCCATTTAAGCGTGACACCGGGGGAGGAACCAAAAAACATGGATAGGAACTGAAAAAATGGGGCCCCGTTTCGGGGGGACCCATTTAAGCGCGAAACCGGAGGTAGGAACTAAAAAATGGTGTTAGAAAGCAAAAAACGGAACCCCGTTCCCCGGGGGACCCATTAGAGCGCGACATCGGGGTAGAACCAAAAAACGGGGGTAGGAACCCAAAAAACTGGGCCCCGTTTCGGGGGACCCATTTAAGTGCGACACCGGAGGTAGGAACTAAAATACGGGGCTAAGAACCCCAAAAACGGGGCCCTATGTCAGGGGGGACCCATTTAAGCGTGGCACCGAGGACAGGAACCAAAAAACGGGGGTAGGAACATAAAATACGGGGCTAAGAACCCCAAAAACGGGGCCCTATGTCAGGGGGGACCCATTTAAGCGTGGCACCGAGGACAGGAACCAAAAAACGGGGGTAGGAACCCAAAAAACGGGGCCCTGTTCCCGAGGGGACCCATTTAATCGTGACACCGTGGGCAGGAACCAGAAAAAGAGGTAGAAACCCAAAAAACTGTGCCCTGTTTCCGGGGGGAACCATTTAAGCACGACCCCGGGGGTAGGAACCAAAAAACGGGGGTGGAAACGTTAACAACAGGGTTCCATTTACGTGGAGACCCATTTAAGCGTGACACCGAGGCTAGGAACCAAAAAACAGGGGTAGGAACCAAAAAACGGGGCCCCGTTTCCGGGGGGACCCATTTAAGCGCGACACCGGGGGTAGGAACCAAAAAACGGGGGTAGGAACCCCAAAAATGGGGCCCCGTTCTCGGGGGGACTCATTTAACCGTGACACCGGGGGTAGGAACCAAAAAACGGGGGTAGGAACCCCAAAAATGGGGCCCCGTTCTCGGGGGGACTCATTTAACCGTGACACCGGGGGCTGGAACCAAGAAACGGGGATAGGAACCCAAAAAACAGGGCTCCGTTTCCGGTGGGGCCCATTTAAGCACGACCCCGGGGTAGGAACCAAAAAATGAGGCCCTGTTTCCGGGGGGACCCATTTAAGCGCGGCACAAGGGATAGGACCAAAAAAACGGGGGTAGGAAACCAAAAACGGGGCCCCGTTTCCGGGGAGACCCATTTTAGCACAACACTGGGGATAGGAACCAAAAAACAGGGGTAGGAACCCAAAAAAGGGGTCCCTGTTCCCGGGGGGACCAATTAAAGCGTTGCACCGTGGGTAGGAACCAAAAAACGGGGATAGGAACCCAAAAAATGGGGCCCCCCCGTTACCGGTGGGACACATTTAAGCGAGACACCCGGGGTAGGAACCAAAAAATGGGGGTAGGAACCCAAAAAAGGGGGCCCCGTTTCCGGGGGACCCATTTAAGCTCAACACCGGGGGGGGGTAGGAACCAGAAAACGGTGATAGGAACCCAAAAAATCGGGCCCCATTTCCGGGGGGACCCATTTAAGCGCGACACCGGGGGGAGGAACCAAAAAACGGGGGTAGGAACCCAAAAAAGGGGGCCCCGTTTCCGGGGGACCCATTTAAGCGCGACACCGGGGGGAGGAACCAAAAAACGGGGGTAGGAACCCAAAAAAGGGGGCCCCGTTTCCGGGGGACCCATTTAAGCGCGACACCGGGGGGAGGAACCAAAAAACGGGGGTAGGAACCCAAAAAAGGGGGCCCCGTTTCCGGGGGACCCATTTAAGCGCAACACCGGGGGGGGTAGGAACAAGAAAACGGTGATAGGAACCCAAAAAACGGGGCCCCGTTTCCGGGGGATCCATTTAAGCGCGAAAATGGGGGTAGGAGCCAAAAAACGGGGGTAGGAACCCAAAAAAGGGGGCCCCGTTTCCGGGGGACCCATTTAAGCGCAACACCGGGGGGGGTAGGAACAAGAAAACGGTGAGAAAACGGGGTCCGGTTTCCCGGGGGAACCATTTAAGCGCGACACCGGGGCTAGGAACGAAAAAACGGGGGTAGGAACCCAGAAAACGGGGCTCATTTTCCGGTGGGACCCATTTAAGCTGGCACCGGGGGTAGGAACCAAAATACTGAGGTAGGAACCAAGAAAACGGGGTACAGTTTCCGGGGAGACCTATTCAAGCGCGACACCGGGGCTAGGAACGAAAAAACGGGGGTAGGAACCGGGAAAATGTGGTCCGGTTTCCGAAGAGACCTATTTAAGCGTGACACCGGGGGTAGGAAAAAAAAATTGGGGTAGGAACCAAAAAAACGGGGGTAGGAACCCAGAAAATGGGGCCCCGTTTCCGGGGGGACCCATTTAAGCGCGACACCGGAAGTAGGAACCAAAAAACGGGGGTGGGAACCCAAAAAATGGGGCCATGTTTCCGGGGGGAACCATTTAAGCGCGA
>NW_005842895.1:0-8443 GCF_000455745.1 Alligator sinensis
CCCCAACGTGCCGCCAGCCTGCACGGCAAAAAAACTGCCCTATCCTTAGTGGTGCTGAGTCAGGGGCCAATGTCGGGGTGGGGGGGAAATGCCCCCATGCCCCCCCTACCAGGCACCTGTACTCGCAAGGAAAAAATAACAAAGTTAGATAAACAAATTAATACAATACCATTTGTACACCTTTATTCATAATTAGCATTTTGCAGATTTATGTCTCTTGATTAAAATCCCTGAAATGCTAATTTTGCCATTTCATGTTTAATCGCAGCTTTCTTAAAGATCTTTTTTAGGGGTGGGTGTCAGTAGTTAAAAAGAGTTTACAAACAAAATGGAACAGGTTTAAATATTTCTCAACATATGACTTAGAGAAATATCAAATTGCCAAATATTATGATGTACTTTTGTTTCTTAGGAATTTCTTGAGGTAGAACACAAAAGATTCAAAATAAACTAACATATATTAGGCTCTTTAATTAAAAGAAAAACAAACCACATAACAGCACTAACAAACTAATACTTTATAATAAAATACATCTGAGGCATCTTATATTACCTTACTTTCTGGCTTCTCTATAAACCAATGAACTCATGAACTTTAATATGATAAAATGAAATTATATAACTTTCCAGTTAATAGTAAAATAAGTCTAAATGATAATTGTTCTTATTAAGAAAAACAAATAAGCAAATACTTTGGCCCACAGTCCATGATTGGGTATAATTAATGTATATATTGTGCTTAAATTAAAAAGGCAGGTTTTGTTTTATCAAAATTATTAGGACAGATAACTAAAAAAAAACAGGAATGGGGATCAGAACATATTCAAAGCAATGAAAATACTATAATTGACTTTACTGGACTACAGTCACAACCTTTGAGAAATGTACAAATCTCCATGGTTTTCATTTGGTTAGGCAAATAATAAAGGATTAGGGAATAACAAATATTTCAAATCACATATCATATGCAATGATTACTATACCTACTGCTATCATACCACATTTACTTGAACACAAGATGACCCTGACTATAAGATGGACCCCAATAGTTAGATTCTATATATGGAAAATTCATAAATTTGTTATAATTTTCCAGGTGTTGAATATAATTACTGGACCGTTGTCCTGAACTCAGTGTCTCCACCTGTTGCTATAGCAGGGAAAAGTGGCTGGGGGGTCTGGTGGCCCCATACCCTCTGCTCCACCCAACTTCTTCCCCCTGCAGTCTTCCTGACCCTCCTTACTGTCATAACTTGCTCAGGCTCTGTTCCCTCCCCAAGCACAATGTGGAAGTGAGCTGCTTGTGACAGTAAGAGTGGGAAAGGGACAGAGAGGAGGCCAGAAACTGCAGAGAGAAACAGGGAGATTGATATGGGTCTGACTTTGGCCTCAACCCTGACTGCTGCATATTTCAGCACAGATACTCCACAAACACACTTCTGAGCATCACTTTTGTACCTACTGGCACATTTAATGAGCTGTTTACTCTAGAACTGCCTAATTAGCACCACAGTAAACATTTCTGTGTCTACACACACACATCTATTAGGGTGCACAAAACAAATAAACTCTGGAGTAGGCTAATACTTGTAAATACAAATAGTAGCCTCCTAGAGTTGTTTTGAATGCAACAATGCATGTGTAGACATTGCCTGGCTAGCTAGGGCATGAGAATGTTTCAGTGTGGGGGATGCCTGCCAGCTGGCCTTGTGCTGAAGCACCCTCATGCCCTATCCAATCCCTCGGCAGCACACTGAGACTGGCCAGAGCAGCTCTGGGCTGCTGCCAGCTGGGGATGCTCCAGGTATTCAAATGGTGCACCTGGGAGCAAAAAACTATGGAGCAATAGGCTCCAGAGTATATTGCTGTGCATTAATTGTATGTATAGATGTGCCCACTTATACATAGTACAAAGGATCATGACTAATCATATAATTCATTGGGTTGGGCCCCGGAAGAGTGAACAGTGTTTCACTTAATGATTATGTTTTTCTTTACTTGAAATGTCTCTTCTCCTTCCCTAATATTCATCCTGTCAATATATTTATAAAGACTAACCATATCACATTGCAACTTGTTTTCCTAAGCTAAATAAGCAAACCTATTTTAATCTCCTCTTTTAAGACAGGCTTTTCCTTCCCTAACCATCCTAATCACTCTTTTTGGTACCTCTTCCATTTAAATTTAATCTTTTTTTTAAAAAACATACATGATTAGACATTTGTCTTGCCTACAAATTTCATGAACATGCATCTAGTTTTTACCCCAAAGTCACTAAAGAAAATATTATCTAGGATGGATCCCAAGGTCCATCTCTAAGGAACAATATTAGTAACATCCTTTTAACTTAGTAACTTTTCTTTAAACCTAACCTGCTGTAGTCTTCTTTTCAGCCAACTCTTTATCACATCTTACACTACTGTACTACAGTATTTCCTACAGTTTAGAAAGCAAATGTAAGGACAATGTAAACTTCTTACATCTATACAGATTAGATCCATGTCAGTGTCCTTGTTGATGAAGTCAGGTAACATACCATAGAAGGGTATTGGACTGACAATCTTCCTTGAATAAATCCATGTATAGTTTTGTCTTATTTTATATTTACCTCTATAGGTATCTCTTCCTTCAATGTTTGTTCTAAAATGTTGCATATGAGGTCAAAAGAATGGTCCTGTAATAACCTGTATCTGTTTCCTTTTCTGAATATAGGTGCTATGTCTGTAATGGTTCAATCACAGGGTACAATCCACAAACTTGCAGATTCATGGAAGATCTAGACAACAGGAATTCCTATTACATGTGCCAGACATTCCCCCCACTCTCCCCTGGATCCTGAAATAGAAATGATCTAGGCCCAACTTCATCCCAGTAATAAAACAAACAAACAAACAAACAAACAAACAGAAAAGCCTAAGATTTGCTTCCACCTTGGACATCATAGGCTAAATGCAGTTGTTCCAGTCATTCAAGAAGCCTGCAGTGGAAACACTAACTTTTGAGCTTTGTGTACTCCTGTTTAGGTTGGGAGGAAGCAGAACACATGTTACCCCTGGAGAGGGAGAGCGGGGCAGGGCTTAAAGCCTGAATGCATGACCTGCGTGCAGCAGATGGGGGGGAGGGGGGCAGGGCACTGGCATGCCTACCAGCTTGCCCTATGAGCTCTCTGGGCTGCCAAAAAGTCCTGACCAGAGTTGAACAGCTGAGCTGCCCCTGATTGGCTGGCAGTAACATCACAGCCACCCACCTGGACAGTCTACACACACAGAACCCAAGAATCCTAGACACACACATACACATGCAGACACACACACACATGCAGAACCCAAATCCAGGTGTCTGAGACATGACTGGGTCATCAACTGTCGAGGATGATGCCCACCTCTTGCACAACTCCCTATTCCCTGGGGTGATGGACAGCTGCTGCTATGCTTTCACAGTCCCCAATTTTGTCATTGGTGATAACATTACTCCCCCAATCCTTGTTGGGGGCTTGTCTTACCACTTCCTGCCCTGATTCATGAGAAGCTATGAGGGGTAGCTGGAGTGCCAGAAGGAGCACTTCACCTATAGACTGGGCTTGGCATCATGGGCACATATGATGCAATGATGGGGGAGAGGGTGAGCCCCTTGCCAATATGTGTGGCCCCAGCCCCATGTCATGGCAGGCTCTCCAGATCTGTGAAGCCCCACCTGACTGCCTCCTCACCTGAATGGACTGGGAGCCCTCCCTGGATGAGTAGGGCTGGAGGGCTTCAAGTATCCCTGCCATGGCATGGGGCCATGGGTCTCCTGCCATGGGCTCCTCTGTCCCTACCTTATGGGCACCTCTGCCCACACCGGTACCTCTGTGGGATGCTCCATCCACCCCGCCACCTAAGGATTCACGAGCTGCCTGGTACCTTGAGGAATGTAGAAAAAAAGATTTAAAGATGTGTCTATATCTGAATATTCAAATCTTTCCAAATCAATTCTTAGGGTTCTTATTCGATCCAGAGAGATTAAAGGGTCCTCTGATTTGATTTAGATTCAGATATTTGGCCACCAAATTGGGCTGAATCGAATCAGCGACTGAAGCTCAGCACAACCCTAAAATTACCCAGATTTAATCGCCCCACTCAATGTAATAAGCCTCCAACAACAGTAGGGGATCCTAGCCCTAGCACCTCAGCTTCATTCCAGACCAGTGGCACAGGGATTGTGGAGGGTGTTTGAAAGGCATAAGGTTAGTGGGGAGCATCAATAAATCAATATAATCAGTCTTCCACCTAAACATTCATCAATAGAAGAGCATGTTGAATATCAGGGTAAGCAACCATGTCTTATCTTGTGAATATACCCCAACATACCATAGAATCACATTATAGCATTCCTTCACCTATTAACATCACATTCAGAAGGTCAAGAGTAAAGTCTCTGCATAGGCAGCAACTGCCTTAAGACATTTAGCCAGCTTAACATGCGGCGCCAACTTCAAAGCACTTAGAACCACTGCACTTGCAATGGCATATGCTTGAGCAGATTACTGCACTCTTGTATAGTCCAAAAGCTGTTGCATGAAAAAGCTCAATATTGTTCTTAACAGTGTGCAGAGACTCAGGCTGTGTCACTTGCACACAGATGTATTATTTGTATTCTAGGGCATTAGACCAAGTCATATAAGAAGATGGACCCTAACTGCTCCCCTGCTGCCAAGTTTCTGGGCCTGTAGAGAGCCTGACAGACTAGGTACTGTGGCCTTGTAAGTTGCACTAAATTTAGATAGGTAAGAGGTGGGGTGAATGGAAATGAAATGATCATTTGAAGTAATCGAGTCTGAAATATATTCCTACAGCATTTTATACCAACACCAAACGAGTCCGCCATTAGGCACGACTTTGACAGAGAAGCGTGGGTCAAGCAAAACAGACCAAGATATAGATATGGAGGATTCAAAACAACACTGTGCAAAATTAACATCTTGGATAGCCCTCTGTGTAATGTAGTGTTCACAGTCAGCACAGCACTTAATCAAAAACTGCAATCTTTACAAATTGCCAGACGAGGTAGATGGAATCTGCACACTGATTAATAATACCAGGCAGTGGCTCATATATGGCCACAGGGAACGACAATTGGAGGATTGGAAAAAGAGTGACATCACTCTTGTCAATGGTAGTCTGGGGGCGGGGCGGGGTGAGGCTGGCCCAGCACTCAGGCAGAGGAGTCAAGCACTGGCTGAGGCTAGACCACTGCCCCTTGAGGACATGTCCTTAAAGACACTCTGCTTAAGGCACTTGTTTATCCATTTAAATCTGTAGCCCTTTGCTACCAATGTTTTCCTCTGCTTGTTATTCACACATCAAATACTATTTGTTCTTTTTTCTTCAAGCATTTTCATGCTTCTTCTGCATTTAAATCCTTTATCCCCTTAATCTACTCAACATAACTTCCTTATTTTATCAAAATTTGCCCTCCTGGGGCATGTCCAGATTAGCCTGCATGTGCCTCTTGCAGTGTCTCAACCTGTTTTGAGATGTTGCAAGAGGCACGTGCAGGAACAAAAAACCATTCCCTGCACTGCAAATTTTCAGTGGGGGAGAAAAATTAGACCCCTGGACATCCAGGGGTCAAACAATACCCCTGGGGAAAAAAAACAGGTCCTCCACAGAGCATGCAGAAATGTCTCTGTGGCTAACCTGCTACCGCACAGCATCTCTGTGGTTGGCCCTTTCCCAGATCCTGAAGCACACTGCTTGCCCATGCGGGGCAGGCAATGGTGCAAGCTTCAGGGACCTGGACCTGGTTTCTGCCAGGTAAGTAGGGGGTCAAGGGCTGAAGGAGGGGGGAGGGGACCTTCCCCAACTCCCTGTTCATTCCCCCCACACCCCCACACTCACTGGCAGTAGCAAAGAAGGAGAAGGATGCTGGAGAGAGAAGGGGAATGTCTCCAGCTCATTTCCATTGGCTCATCTCCATCCCCCTTCTCATCTCCAGCCTAGTGAGGCTGGAAACAAGCAGAGGAATGTGAGAGGTCTGGAGACCAGCAGTGAAATATCTGCAGGGGCTGTCTCCAGCCTCCTGCTTGTTCCCCTGCTGTCTCCAGCCTTCAGAGGCTGGAGATGAGCAGGAGGCTGGAGAGAGCAGGAGGCTGGGAGAGAAAACAGAAGCTGGGGGGAATGAACGGGGGTGGGAGTGTGGGGGAATGAGCCTTCTGCTTGTTCTCCTGCTCATCTCCAGCCTTTAGAGGCTGGAGAAGATCAGGGGAATTAACAGGAGGCTGGAGACCAATGGGGCGGGGGGCCTGGGGGAAGCTGTAGCCCCTGGAGGGGTCAGAGACCCTGCAGGCAAGGTAGTCTATGTGTTCTGGGGAGTTCTGCCCTGTGGGGGGGCAGGGGACCATTGGCAATTCATAGGGGGTGCATGTGTGTGCACATGCACCCCCTGAGTGTGGTGGTGCACCCCCTCAGAAAATCAGCTTGCCATCACCCCCACCTTGCCACCACTGGTGTCTGTGGGCAGTCAACAATTGCCGCTGGCCACCACTGTTGCTGCTGGCAGTGTCTGCAGGTGGTTGCTGACCCCCGGTTGGCACTCGCCACCCTTCCTCCTGCTGGTGGCATCTGTGGGAGCTCCCCGCTTACCACTTACTGATGCCACCATGCTCCCACTGCTGCCAGCACTGCCATGACCCACCAGGTGCTGGGGGCATGTGACAGGCTTGCTGGGGACCCACCCCTCCTAAGCAGCCCCCCAGAAAATCAGCTTGCCATCACCCCCACCTTGCCACCACTGGTGTCTGTGGGCAGTCAACAATTGCCGCTGGCCACCACTGTTGCTGCTGGCAGTGTCTGCAGGTGGTTGCTGACCCCCGGTTGGCACTCGCCACCCTTCCTCCTGCTGGTGGCATCTGTGGGAGCTCCCCGCTTACCACTTACTGCTGCCACCATGCTCCCACTGCTGCCAGCACTGCCATGACCCACCAGGTGCTGGGGGCATGTGACAGGCTTGCTGGGGACCCACCCCTCCTAAGCAGCCCCCCTGCACCCACAGTCCCCCCACACCTACCCACACACTGACTCACATCCTCCCACATCCCTCCACACCCACCACACATCCCCCCACACCCTCCTGCAAACCCCACATACCCCTTCACACACCCACCATGTGATAAGGAAACTGAAAGCAAACATAAAAACATATACAAATTTTCGATTAATTTTATTATGATGCTAGAGCAAGGGTGGGCAAAATACGGCCCACAGGCTGGAGCGGTTGCAGCACGGGGCACTGGCCATGGGGTGGGGGAGGGGCCACTTCTCCCCCCCTCCCCGCACTCAGCGCCAGCACCCATCAGGGCTGTGCCACGGTTGCCCCCCCCCCACACTGTGTCAGATAGTGTTTTCTGCTGCTACTGCTGCTGCCCACCCAGAGCTCGTACCACAGTAGTCTGCAGTGAGGCTGCCACCACTGCCTCTGTGCTGCCCAGTGTGTGAGCTCAGGGTGGACAGTATCAGCAAACACTGCCAGGTTCGGCAAGTGGGGAGGCTGCAGCTGCTGTGGTGCAACCTCGATGGGCGAGCCTGGAGCCCAAGCTGGCAGTGGGGGCAGGTTACAAGCTGGTGCTGAGTGTGGGGGAAAAGCAGCCCCTCACCCATCCTTGGCCTGTGCCCTGCACTGCAGCCACTCACAGACCATATGGGGCTGCCTGTGCCTGCTCAGGACAGCCCCGCACGGGCTGCCAGCAGCTGCAGCAGGGAGTGCTGGCCATGGGGCAGGCAAGAGGCCACTTTTCCCCATAATCCACACCAGCTCCTTCTCTACCAGCAAGCAGAGGGTTGGGACTGTGCTCTGCCCCTCCCCCCCCTTGTACTGTGGGGCTGGGGGTTACTGGGAGAGAGCGGGTGCAGGAGTCAGTGGGAACATGGGGCCTGCACCGGTGTCCCACGCCAGCACCAGCAGGGGCTCTATGGAGCCAGGCCAGCTCCCCCCTCCCCCTGCTGGTGCAGGCCAGTCTGGCTCCACAGACCTCTGCCAGCCTGTGCCCTGCTCTGGACCCCACTGGTGCTGGCCCTGGGACATTAGTCCAAAGATATTGGGACATTTGTCTCAAGATGGTGACCAGGGAGTAGGGCACCTGTCAGGGGGTGGGGCTACCCATGCAGCCCTTGACAGCTTGCCAAAACTGGGTTAGCAGCCCTCCACCTGAAATAATTGCCCACCTCTGTGCTAGAGACACTGGTAGCCTTCCAATTTTTTTTTTTTAACATTGTAAATATAATAATAAAACATTGCCCATGTGATTAAATCCCGCCCCCCCCACTCTCTCTTTTGTTCTAATTGTGGAAGAATGTGGATTTGAGGGTGTCGCAGAGCACCCCGGTGCTCTGCTCCTAGAGGGGAGAAACTGCCAGGTAGAGAGACAGAGCCCTGGCAGATCATAACGAGCCCAGCTGAGGGCTGC
>NW_005842895.1:9673-11636 GCF_000455745.1 Alligator sinensis
CCTCAGAAGCTCTTGTCTATTTGTAACATTCAAAATAGCATGGGCCCTAAGGCCCACCCAGCTAAGAAGTAGCCCCTATTGTATGGAGGCTAGTGGGTGGATGTTACAACAAAATACTTGGGACAACTAATAAAAACAAACAAACAAAACAAGAATAGGAGTGTTGTCTGGGTCAAAGGGTCAAAGCATGAAAATAAGTGTACTTGAATGGAACACTGAGCAGAGCCCCCTGGGCCGCACCCACCGCTCCTCAAAGGCATCCAAGGAGCCAGTGGATGCTGTCCACTGGTGTTCTGTCTGGAAATGTGCACAGACAAGCAAGAGGAAAGCATCCCTGCAGTCTCTGGGTACCTTCCCAGTCAGAGCCTCCTTCCTGGTCATGTACAGGGTCCACTTGGCCAGGGCCAAGAGGAGATTGACCATGAGGTCCTTGGACTTGGTGGGGCCATGGATGGGGTAATCAAAAACAAAAAGGCTGTGGCGGGGTGAAATTTAACCAGAACCTCAAGAGGAGGTTCTGGACATGGAGGTGGAGGGGCTGCAGCCTGAAATACTCAAGGGTAATGTGAGAGAGGGTCTCCCTCTGCCCACAGAAGGGGCAGGAGACCAGGATGTCCATGATGTTTACCACATACACACCCATGGCAAAGGCTTTTTGGAGGACCACCAGCTGAGGTCCCTAGGAGCTCATGGGTTGAGGGTGGATTACAGACTCAGCCATTGGGATGCCCCAGCCATGCCCTCATCGAGCAGGTCCCACCACTTGGCGTCTCAGTGGGACACAAAGGTGGCATGATGAACAGTGCAGCACATGAACATGTAGAGGTGGTGGCGATGGACAGTGGAAAAGTAGACCGATCTGGTGGGCAGCATACGCTGACAGGACCAGTCATACCGCTGGTTTCCAGAACATCAACCCCACCACCTGCTGCCACAGAAGAATGAGGAAGGGCTCCAGGGCCACGGCGTACAGCTGGATCAACAGCAGGCAGCCTTGACATACCCCTCTGCTGAATGGGATGGGCTGTGTCAGGGTCAAGTTGAGCTTGACCAAACACTCTGCAGAGGCATACAGCACCTGGAGAGCCCACAAAAAGTGGGACCCAAAGCCAAATGCCTGCAGCATGCCTGTGAGGTACCTGTGATCCATTCTGTCAAGCGCCTTGTCCTGGTCCAAGGATAGGAGGGGAAAAGACAGGCCCCCCCATCAGAATAGCTCCAGGAGGTCCCGAACCAGATACAGGTTGTCAAAGATGGAACATCCAGGCACTGTGTATGTCTGGTCAGGATGGATCACGTCTGTCAGCACGGACCACAGGCACAGTGAGATGGCCTTCACTGCCACCTTGTGTCCTGTGTCCTTCCTCTGCATGAACTACCAGTTCTTCAGGTCATGGGGTTCCCCCTTCTTTGGCAAGATGGTCAGCACGGCCCTCTGGCACAACAGCGAGAGCTCCCCACTTACTTCAGATTTAGCCCAGACTGCAGCAAGGTCCGGACTGAGGACATCCCAGAAACCCCAGTAGAACTTTGCAGTCAGCCCATCAATGCCTGGAAATAAGGCACCAGGCATCAGGTGGTGGGTGGCCAAAAACTCAGCCAGAGTAAGAGGACCAGAGTCCTGGTCACCCACGCTGACCTGTAGGAGTCCCTCCCACAGGGTCTGAAAGGCTTTGGCATTGGTCAGATCCAGGGAGAAAAGCTCCTGATAGAAGGCCCACATGCACTGGTGCCTCTCACCTGGATCCATGAGTGGGGTACCTCTTGGCCCCCTGCCTCCTCCCCAGGGCATAGAAGAAGCAGGAGCTCCGGTCCATCTCCCAAAGGAGCTGGACGCATGAGTGGACAAACGCACCATGGGTGTTGTGGTCATCTAGAGTATGAAGCTCTTCCCACTTCTCCTGACCCTCTCCACACAGGGACGGGTTGGTTGGGTCAGTGGCCACACATCTCTCCAGCACTA
>NW_005842895.1:11723-12062 GCF_000455745.1 Alligator sinensis
CCCTCCCCCACACCCCCCCATCTCGGAGCTGAGGGGAAAGCTGCCTGTTGCTCCTACCAGGCCAGCCAAAACTCCTGGAAGGCCTTCATGAAGCCCACATCCTCCAGCAGACTGGCCCTGAAATGCCAGTAGGCTGACCCCAGATGCCCAGGTCCCAGCATGGCCTGGGCCCAGACAAGGTGGTGATCCCTGAAACAGGTTGACTGGATGCCAGAGGAGTGGGCCTGGGCAAAGTGTGGTAAAGAGATATAAATCCAGTCTAACTGGGAGAGGCATGCCTGCTTCTCCCCCACCCCCACATAAGTGAGGGCAGGGGGGGCGGTATGGTGACAGGGATGC
>NW_005842895.1:12088-14460 GCF_000455745.1 Alligator sinensis
TATCTCTGCAAGGATGCCCACGGCAGCCTGACCAGTCTCATGCATCTAGGGTGACGTGAAAGTCCGCGCCAAGGACCAGGCACTCATGAGGGTTGCAATGCCGATGTATGTGGCTGCCTGGCAGAAGAAATCCACCAACTCTGGGTCCCTCACAGGGGCGTACATGTTCAGAAGGTTCAGAACCAGCCCCTGCACCTGGACCCAGAGGTACAGCATGCAGCCCAGCACCACCTCAACAGAATCTCCAGCTGCAGGTCTGGGGAGAACAGGGTGGCCACCCCACATGAGGTGGCTGAGAGGTGACTAAAAAAGACCCTGCCACCCCTGTCCAGCCATCAATTTGGTTCGTGGCTGGAGTCCTCAGGGTCTCCTGCAAGAATACCATGGGGTACCCTCCCTCCTGAAGGAAGGGGAGCACCTGGCACCTCCAGAGACCCTTCTAGCAGCCATGTATGTCGAGGGTCATGATCTTAAATGACCTCATGGCTGGAGGGGTGGAGTAGATGGTTGAGCAGGGGCCTCGCACATCTCAAAACCTGGTGTGAAGCTCACCAGTTTGCATAGTGCCCTCCCACATGTATAGAGGGCATCTATAGATCCAGGCATTGCAGTTTTTGGTCCCCTTGCCTTCCCCCACCAGCAGCCTCACAGGGGTGAGGATGATGTCAAAATCTCCCCAGAAGTCCAAGGCTAGCTGTACCTTGCTGGTGGACTGGCGGGTGAAGTCACAGTCAAGAAATGCAAGTAGCTCATCCCTGGGGACTGCTGGGACCAAGATTTCTGCAGGCTCCATGGAGCCTGCTGGCTCTTGGGTGTCCTCCTCCTGGGGCTCAGATGGCTCCTTAGGCACCATCTGAACCCCTCTGTCTGCTAAGACCCCGGACTCTGGGTGGGACTGGCAGGGCTCTGAAGCCCCCTGGGACAGGGGTGGGAGTAAGGCTCCTGCACAAGATGGTGGGGTAGAGATGGAGCCCTGGTGGGGGGGGGGGTCTGTGCAGGGTCCTTGATGAGATCATCCCATTGATTAGGGGACCCCACCATGACCCCCTCTGGTGTGGGACTATGGAGCAGGCTGGAGGTGATGTTTTCCTGGGAGGGGGAGGGAAGAGACCTGCCAAGAACTGAGTTGACTCTGGAGTCAACCTCGGGGTCCTGGGAAAGAGGACCTCATCCCTCAGAACTCACTGGGGTGAGCCCCAGGGCCTCTGTATTCCCCAGATCAGAGGGAGTAGGTTCTGCTGCCAGGCCTTCCTTTGGGTAGGCCTCAGCATCAGCTCCCATGATTTCAGGGGGTAGGTCTTGGTCAGCAAAATGAAGGGCTTCCTCCATGGGCTCTGCTAGAGTGAATGTATTTGGATCTTGGGTAGCACTGGATTTGCAGCTGAATAAAGGCTTTAATCTGTGGCTTCAGGAAAGCTGCTGACCACAAGGCAGAATGTTGGGATTGTAGCCTCTGTTGAGAGCATGAAGTCTTCTACGTTTCAAGAAGATCAGTGCAGAGGTTCGGGGAGAACAGCACCCCAAAATTCTTGAAAGCAAAACTGATGTCATGTGTATGTGTTACACCACAGGGGGGTGAAAATTGCAGAGGTGGTGTCCCTTGCTGAGGCAACAAATCCTGCCAAGTTTCAAGAAGATCAGTGCAGGGGTTTGGGGGGGAACTGCACCTCAAGCTGCGGACAAGCAGAGCTTGTGACATGGGTGATACTGGGTGTGTTAAGGCACAGCAGGGTGAAAGCTGCAGGGATGGTGGCCCCTGCAGTGGCCACAATGCCTGCCAGCTGCTGAGAACATAGGTGCAGGGGGGTTCTGGGGCCCTCAATACACAGTAGCTAGCTAATATAAGCAGTTAATTACCATCAATTAACACCTACAAAAGCAGAGGCTAAAGAGAGGAAGTAATACAGACAATCAACTGCCCCAAGAGAAAGACAGTCAGTTGCACAAGCACCCATGTCATGAGTTTTGTCTGTCAGCAGCTAGAGGTGCAGGGTCCCAGAACCCCCATGCACCTATCTCCTCAACAGCTGGCAGGCTTTGTGGCCACAGCATGGGATACCATCCCTGCAGCTGTCACCCTGCTGCGCCTTAACACACACAGGGTCACACATGTCATGAGTTTTGCCTGTCAGCAGCTTGAGGTGCAGTTCCTCCCAAACCCCCAAACCAATCTTTTCGAAACTTGGCAGGCTTTGTAGCTTCACCAGGGGCTGCCACCCCTGAAGTTTTCACCCCCCTGTGGTGTAACACACAGATGTGACATGAGTTATGCTTTCAAGAATTTGGAGTACAGAACCCCCAAACACCTGCATCGTTCTTCTTGAATCTAGGAATACTTCAAGCTCTCAGCAGAGCCCCCCCCCCCCCCCCCC
>NW_005842895.1:14486-27304 GCF_000455745.1 Alligator sinensis
CATCCAAACCAGTCAAAAAACAACAACATTATAGATATTTCATTGATTCCCCATTATACCCTATGGCCGGATCTCCGAGGTGGCTCCAAAGTTTTGGAGCCGCTTCGGCCTGATCAAAGCAGAAACCCAGTCTGGAGCTCCGAACAAGATCCCTGGCATCTGAAGTGGCTGGATCTGAAGCTGGATCAGATCAATTCTGACTCACACAGGCCTACATAACAATGTTAGACCTTCCACCATGATCCTCTGGCTGGGGAATTGGCTCCATGGTCGGACCCAAAGGGTAGTGGTCGATGGAAGTAAATTGTCATGGTGCCCTGTGACCAGTGGGGTCTCCCAAGGCTCTGTCCTTGGAACTGTATCATTCAACATCTTCATTAATGATGTGGATATTGGAGTCAGAAGCAGACTGGCCAAGTTCACTGATGATACCAACCTCTGGGGTAAAGCATCCACACTTGAAAATAGAAGGGCGATCCAGGCTGACCTTGACAGGCTCAGAAAATAGGCAGATGAGAACCTGATGGTGTTTAACACTGAAAAACGTAAGGCTCTCCACCTTGGGAGGAAAAAACTGCAGCATTCTTATAGGCTTGGCAGTGCTACACTGGCTAGCAGTATGGACAACAGGGACTTCGGGGTCATCATTGACCACAAGATGAACATGAGACTTCAATGTGATCTGCAGCTAGTAAAGTGAGCAAAATGCTGGCTTGCATCCATAGATGCTTCTCAAGTAAATCCCAGGATGTCATTCTCCCCTTGTACTCGGCCTTGGTGAGGCTGCAGCTGGAGTATTGCATCCAGTTTTGGGCTCCAAAATTGTTGGGGAGAAGCTTGAGAGAGTCCACAGAAGAGCCACACACATGATCAGAGGTCAGGAAAACAGACCTTATGATGACAGGCTGAGAGCTATGGGGCTCTTTAGCCTGGAAAAGCACAGGCTCAGGGGTGATCTGATGGCCACCTATAAGTTTATCAGGGTTGTTCACCAGGATCTGGGGGAATGATTGTTCACCAGAACACCCCAAGGAATGACAAGGTTGAATGGTTATAAACTCCAGCAACACCATTTCAGGCTGGGCATAAGGAAGACTTTCTTTACTGTCCAAGTCCCCAAGGTCTGGAATAGCCTGCCATCAGAGGTGGTTCAAGCACCCACATTGAATGCCTTCAAGAGAAATTTGGATGCTTATCTTGCTGGGATTCTATGACCCCTGCTGACTTCCTGCCCCTTGGGCAGGGGGCTGGACTCGATGATCTTCCGAGGTCCCTTCCAGCCCTAATTTCTATGAAATGTGGTAGTGTAGGATATATGAGTCCTTGTGTAAAAAGGAACAGGATGCAGCCCACCAGCTATTGTTAGGAGATAAGACAGAGGCAAGATCTTGGAGGTGAAGAAGGAGTCAGCAAGAAACGGCAATTGACTGAAAGAAGCCAGGTTCACGGTCTTACACATGTGCTCATAGCAAAAAGACATGCAAATAAGTGAAATGCATAGTAATTCCATGTTAATGAAACAAACAGTAAACAGAGGTGAAGCTTGAGACAGTAGGGAATATGGATGGAACAAAGGAGGGGCAAAGGAAGAGTAAATGTTAATGAGTATGAACTGTGAATACATGTGGAAAGAACTAAAGTTCAGTGCTTCTCCCCAGTTTCTTTGGGAGCTCACCCAAAGCCATCTTCATTCTGAATAAAGCTATTGGCTAGCAATGTGTGCTGGTGTTCACTCCCTGAGCAATGGGATTCCTGAGCAATTGGATCATTGTCTTCCTAGTTGTTCGGCACCCATGGAGTTGGGGTCTAACAGACTCCTGTTTGGGACAATCCAGCAGCCCTGAAACCTCCTCCATTGGGATCACCCATTTCATCATTCCCAGGGGTGGGGTGTCAGGTACATCTGGGGAGGCCCCTGGAGGCTGGGCTGCTCCTTCTGCCCCCATCCCCAATGTGGTGGTCTTGGGAGGGGGAGAGGAGTCCTCCACATCAGAGGGCTCTAGCTGTGCCCGGACCTTCCTCTCGTCTTTATGCCCGGAGGGAACCTGCACCCACTCAGCCATGGAGTGGTCCTCAGGTGGAGAGGCTTCAGCAAGAGAAGGTGAGGGTTGGCAGGGTGGGGCATCTATGACAGGGGTATGACTAAGAGAAGAGGGGCTCTGCTCCCTCTCTTCCCCCAGTTGCTGGTGCCCTCCCTGTGACTCCGCTAAACTGTTTGAGGGGCAGGGTCCCCTGAGCTCACAGAGGAGCATGTAGTTGTTCCTGAGGTATCAACGGGGACTGATGGGGGTGGTGCACCAGTGGCAAGGGCACCCCTCTTTCCAGTGGGACCCACAGATGCTCTCCCCACCTGGTCAATGGGGCACTCATGATGCAAGTGCCCCTGGGCATGGCCCTGGAAGCACCGCAGGTCACCCAGTGTATAGGAAATCCTCACCATGGCTCCCCAATAAGGAATTACCAGTCACCCCTCAGCCTCCAGCCACGCTCTCACTCCATGTTGGATCATTACCTGGTGACAGAAAGAGTGCATGTGGCAGAGGCCAGCATCTTGGCACCCCAGTGAGAGGGCCACCACTGGGGAGATAACTATCTCCAGGGGTTGGAGCTCAGGGAGCAGGGCCCAACTGGGGATATAGGGAGGAATGGAGCTGAGGGCCACCCTAGTCCCCAGCTCTTCTAGAGGCTTGAGGGGGACTTATTCACCCTCCACCATGAGCCCCCTCTCCACCACCTTTTGTGGTCTCCAAGGCAAGGAAAAAGACCCCCTTGCTATGAAAGCAGGAGGCTGCCACAATCTTAGAGGCCCCCACTACCTGAGCCAGGGCCTGCACCTGTTGCCCTGTGGGGTCAGGCCAACACTCAGGATCTCAATATTGCGCTGTGTTAGACAGGAGGGTGTAACACAACTGTACATATACAAACACACAAATCAATTAGGTGCATACACACACACACACACACACACACACACTACCAGCTCAGGCATATACACATCCAAACCAGCCTAGGTACATGAATACTTATCACCAATTCAAGCACATACACTATACACCCCAAAAGTATGACAGAGATAACTAATTTATATATCATGCACATAATGCCATATACATACACACACACATACCACTCACACTAGCAACTCAGATACACGCATGTTCAAAATAACTAGTCTAGGTTCATGCACACCTATCACCAGTTTAAGCCCAAAAACACTACACACACCAAATTTAGACAGAATCAGTTACCGGTTAACAACACCTGCACATCCAATACATATATGTGGATTACTAATTTATATGCCACACACACACACAATGATATCCATCCATCCATATTCACTAATTTACACACATACCACCCACCTACACATACACACAGGTGAGTTCCTACGTTGCGTGTTGTGATGTGTATGTATGTGCTTGGCGTACTCGGGATACCTGGGGAAAGGTTAAGGTAAGAAAGAAGAAGTGTAGGGAGTGAAAGTTACCAGGACCAGGATTAGAACTGGTAGACTAAAGGGGCTTGGGCTGAAGAACTGAGGCTGGGGGGGTAACTTTAGGTTAATTGATCTTAAATTGATTAAAAGATAATGCCCAAAGTCTGCAGAACAGGGAACCAATGCCAGCACAGCTACTGGGGAGCTGAAAAGATAGGTAGGGAGAGGGAAAAATGGGACTAAGGGAAAGTGTGGGTATTAAAGAGGGGCTCTGGGTGTGGGGAGCCAGAGGATGGCTCCAGGGCAACTAGAGAAGAAGTTGAAGGGAGAGGCAGAGGGTGCTGGAACCTTGAGAGAACTGCAGGACAGCCAAGAGGAGCTGGGAAACTGCACAGCAGGGGGAGGGGGGGGGAAGATTTCAGGCTTCCTCTGCACCTTCTATAAAGCAGAGAGATGGACAGCAGAAAATCACAGGAAAAAGCAGCAGGGGGCAGGGCAGCAGGAAAGCAGAGAAAGGCAGCAGACAGTCACAGGGAAAAGGCAGTAGGAGCAGGGGAGGCTGAGAGGTGACAGAAAAGGGGAGATGAAATTGGGAGGAGGTCAGGAAGTTAGCAGAGAGGGTGGCGACTAGAGCTGAGAGAGTCTGGAATTAAAGATAAGGAAGGGACTGGGAATTGGTAAAACATGACCCAACTCGGGGTTGCAAATGACAGTGGTTTTATTGAACAGGGAACATGGTGACAATGCCAAATTGGTTCCCATGCACACACACGTGCACGTGCACACAATGGCAGCAGGGGTTAGAGAGGCTTGGTGGAGGGATTGAAGTCCACTGAAGTCCAGGAAGAAAGAGAAAGTCCAAACTATAGGAGAAGGTGTGCAGGTAATATCTACCTATCCAGACTGGAAAGGGGTCCTTGTCCAGTAGATGTTATCCAGGGGGGGGGGTGGGGGGAAGGGGTGGGGGGGGGAAGGTCACTGGCAGGGCCTCTTGGTGGATATGTGGTGTGGCATGGTGCTGGTCCAGCTGGAAAGGGCATCCCACTGGGTCTGTCTTCACTGCCCCTTTTATAGGGGCAGACCTTGTGTGATCCTAGTTACAGGAGGCATGCCCAGGCAAGGGTCAGCCCCTGGTGTACTGAGCATGTGTGCTCCATGCAGGAATGTGTTGTTTCTGGTGTCTGTAATGGTGAGAGTTGCTGGTTTTGCAGGGTCTTTTGTCTTTCAAATGCTGGTTTTGTCTCTGTTCCTGGGTGAGGTCCATGGCTCCTGGATGAATCAATGCTAGGTGATGGCCCAGTCATTACAGGCCATTCAGTAGAAGCCTGCTACCATTGTATTCCAATCATTTTCAATCATCGGGGAGCTGATTTACATGGGAGGGTGTGACAGGTATCCACTCTGGGCCGACCTTAATATGGCCCACACACCTGTTCCTGGGGCAACCGCCCGCCTACTTTTCTGCCACGCCTTGTTGATAATTGATTAATTGGTGTTAATTAGCGGGAGGCTGCCCTTGTACTGTCCCACTGCTAGGGGGTGCTATCTGCAGCTCCGTTTGCTCCCCTACACCACAGTCCACACCTCGCCGATGGAATAGTCGTTGACTCAGGTCTATCACTATCTGGCCCCTTCCTGTTCTCTCTGGGCCTTCCTTCCTTAGATGCATGCTCCCTCCAGTGCTAGGGCTCTCCCCGGCCCTTTCTCCGGGGCCTTATCTACAATGCTGCCCCCTCTCTGGGGCCATCTCTGTGATGCTACGCCCTCTCCTGGGGCTCACCATGCCCACACTGGGGCTTCTCAATAATGAATGCTGCCCTCTCCTGGGGCTCTCCTTGCCCACCTTGGGCTTCCCAACAATGCTGCCCCCTCTCTGGGGCTCTCTGTGCCCACACTGGGGCTCCTTAATAATGCTGCCCCCTATCTGGGGCTCACCGTGCCTGCACTGGGGCCCCTCTGTAAGGCTGTACTCCTCAGTAACGCTGACGCTCTCTGGGGCCTTCTCCGTAACACTGCACCCTCTTTGGGCCTTCTCAAGTGTTGCCCCCTCCTCTGGGGCTCGACACGCTCACCCTAGAGCTTCTCAATAGAGCCCCCCCTCTCTGGGGCTCACCACAGCCACACTGGGGCTTCTCAACAGTGCCCCCTCTCTGGGGATTCTCAAGTGCCCTTCTCTAGGGCTGGGGTCTATGCACCCCAAACGCTGTGCCCTCACTGGCACTGGGGTCCCCACTCAACAGTGAGTCCCCTATGAGCCCTCCTCCAACCCCTAATAGCCTCACCCAAACCACCAGTTTTGTAACAACAAAACACAAGCCCCTGGGCTGTAACATAAATTGAAGCCGCCTGGCTAAAACATCAGTTCGGCCTACCGGGGAACACTCCTTCCCTCAGCAGTGTCAAAACACTGCTCCTGTAGTCAGACCTCACCCTTCTTCCCTGAGAGAGTTCCTTCCCCTTGGGCCACTGGCAGAGAGCTGACTCTGGCTGCAGCCCCTAGGGTTTATAAGGGAGCCAGGCCCTGCCCCTTCTGGTCAGCTGACCTTCCCTGGTTGCCCCGGCAACCCACAGCTGGGCTCCCTATTCACTGCTAGGGCTCCCTCCCTGGCAGTTTCCCCTCTTCAGGAGCAGGGCACTTCAGTGCTCTGTGACAGAGGGGTACAATGAATCATATTGTTGCAACATGGGATGCCCAGGCAGAGGACAGAAGATGGAGGCTTGACATATAAAATGGAAACTTGACATGACTTTGGTTCACTTACAAACACAGGCCTAAACCATACAATATCTATAATCAAACAATAAAAAAATCAATACAAAAATGATAATAATACAATATACAACACTAAGAATCAATACAAACCTAATAATTATACAATATAAAACAGTGGCTATCCAAAACCAAACACTTGCTACCAAAATAGAAGTGTTTAAAGCTTATCCTAAGTTTGAGCTCACTTATACTTATCTATAGGGAATAGAGAGGGAGAGAAAAAAAAGTCAGAAATGGTTGGGGAAAGGTGGGGAATGTAATTAAAAAAAAAAAAAAAAAAAAAAAAAAAAAGTAACTAGGGGTTTTGCCACACACCCAGGTCTTAATGTGCAGATTCTCCCACTTGGGCAGTGGCAGTTCATCCCATGCCTACAGGTGAGTGCCAGAAAGGGGGACCCGCTGCCTAAGCTGGAATGGCTAATGGTGGGGGGTCCAGACCCCCTGGGCTTTGGGTCTCCCTGTAGCAGCCTGTGCATAGCTGTGGTCCTGCCTCCTGGTGGGCCACATTGGTGGGGTCAGGGCTAGGGCCAGGGACAGGCTAGGTGGGTGTGCTAGCTGGTGTAGTGCACCTGGTCCCCTCAGGCACTGGTTGTCTAAGTTTGGGGGCAGGGCCCTTGCCCTTCCCATGCCCAGCTGTGGAGGAGGCTGAACAGGAGCCCTTCCCACTGCCCTTCTCCTTGGTCCCCAGTGACAGGAGAGGGCCTTGGCAAGCCCTTAGGGTGAGGGGGCTTGGCCAGGTTCCAGCCCCTGGCCCTGTTGGCTCCCTACTGAAGTCCCAACTGTCCCTGCAGCAGAGGTTGCAGGCTTTTCCACCCCCAGAGGAGATTGGTTGTGTTCTGCCTCTGGGGTGGAGGCTACAGTGGCATGCATCTCCTTGGGGGCTTGGCTATTATTCACCCTCATAGTTGGGGCTGCAGAAAGGTCTGTAGGGACATCTGCCTCCCCAGAAGTTTCCTGCCCTGCCATTGTTTCACATGGGGGCAGGGAAGACAATAAAGAAAAATAAAATATCCTGTGGGGCTGGTGAATCTAGTAGGGGCAGTGGGGGTTGTGGGGGAGAAGGGGGATAGGAAGGAAGCAGGGTATAGCTCACTGAGCTACAGCCCTAGAGGAAAAAAACAAAACAAAGCAGGGAGGCCTATGCTTTGAGAATTTGCGGGCAGGGGAACACAAACACAAGGGCTGTGGAAACTAGAGCTGGCTTACTCAGCCACACAACAAACACCACATCAGGGGGAGTGGATCACAGGACTTACCACAAAAGGGCAAATAACCACACAGGGCAGGCTGCTGAGGCAGATGTAAAAGATGGCTGGACCAGTGGAGAGGCATTGTTTGGGGAAGATCTGTCCAGAAGTCCCTCAGGCCTCCAGCCAGGTGCTCAGCAGTAGAGCAGTAGGCAGGAAGACAAATCAAGATCAGGTGCAGTTAGGTAGCTGTGGGGAAGGTTAGGAGCAGTCAATTAGGAAGTAATCCAGTGCAGCTATGGTGTCAGGTGGTGCAAGGTGATGCAGCAGCAAATCTTCCACTTTCCTGAGAAGGGGCAGCAGCAGTGATGGTAGGACCTATTCAGTTCAGCCACTCAGGGTGTGCTTCTGGTGAAAGTGGAGGTGAAGGTGGAGGTGGCCTGCCAAGACAGCTGGGGCAGGCAAGGTTCCTTTAGGCTCTGCCAGTGATGGTGGGTGAGGGGTCCACAGATAGCTCAGATTCTCTCTGCAGGCTGTCCCCCGACCACAGCTTGGCAGTGGACTGGGCAGCAGGCCAGAACAGAGGTGCAGAAGCTGAGGTGCAGTGCAGTGGGCCCCTCCCTGAGGGGGTGCAGCATCATGCAGCAGAGGACCCCCACCTGGAGTGGGGGCAGCAGCAGCACCAGCAGCTGCCCAAGGCAGGAAGGGGTATGGCCTACTTACTCCGAAAGCTCTGAGACCAAGCCAGCAGCTAATAGTAGCCAGAGGCAGGAAAGGGCCGGGCCATCTTCTCCCCAGAAGCTCCTGAGACCAAACTCACAGCAGCAGCAGCCACTGCCACCTCCTGGGACAGGAAGGGGCATGGCCAACTTCCTCTCAGAGGCTCCTCCACCAGAAGCTCCTGATGGCAAGTAGTCCTGAGCTGCTGGCCAGGGCAGGTTTATATAGTGATGGGTCCAACACAGGTGCTAGCCCCAGGGTCTAGCTCCCCCTGGCTGCAGATCCAGGAGGAGCCAGACAGGGTTATTTTGCCCCAAGTGGCACAATTTGCTCCACAACAAAGTGCATATCCAAGCATGTGCACTGAGGCAAAAAACCCTGGCTCAAATTTGCACCGGTTCTATTGGAGCTGCTGCAAGTGCATGTGCTTGAATGTATGGACCTGCCCCTTGAGTCCAAAGTTCTAGTTTTAGAACTGTTCTTGTTCATCCTGCAATTTAGCCTAAACTGAATCAGTTCCAAATAATCCAAGATTATTTTCCACAACCACAATCCACAATCTTCTATAAGATTCTCACTACTTGCTAAAATAATATCTAAAATAACATCCCCCTCATTCATTCTGTGAGCATTTGGTAGAGAAATCTCTATGGCACCTTAACCAAAAGATAACTGTGACCTGTAGTTATTGGTAGTATTTGTCATCCAATCTGTACTAGAGAAGTTAAAATATTACATAACTACACAATTTGGACTATTACTAAACTCTCCTAGGATCTCTTACAGTTTGTATCCATATTTGGATATGAATGTGAAGAAACAACAAATTCCTCCACACAAGTTGATTTACACCCTTTTTACTGTCCCTTCCTAGCATAACTTTCACTCAAATGCATTCTTTTCTGTTGATGCCACTGCATTTTTTATAATTCAAATCTACCCTTTGTTGATATACAATGGTATCATATTCAAATTCACTTTTGTTTTTCTCTTTCCTAAACAGCATACACCCTTCAATACCCAGATTGTAGTGATGGCTACAATTCCACTGTGTTTCCACTCTTGAAAAAGTCTCACATTTTTCATTCTATTGTTATCCTTGACAATTATTTAACATACAAACTTACACTTTTTTCATTTCCCCATTTATAAATGGTAGAAATTAAATTAATCATCCTGTACTATTTCTCAGGACATTTTGGAGGATTAACTAAAGTTTATTAAATGCTTGGAGGACCTCAAATGAAGTATACTATAAAGTGATTTTGCCTTCCTAAAAGAACTGATTTTTTTTTTCTTCCTCATAGGAGAGGATAGAAAGAAATGGAGATATTTTTCTTTTAAAATTCATATGGTGCCAAAATTAGATTAAATAATAAACAGATTAGGAATGAGATTAAAACAACGCTTTTTTGTTTTTGCAGAATGGAGAGTTGGGGGGCCTGAAGGATGTGTTACCTACTATTAAATGACAAGTGATACTATCTCGTCATATTAGGAGTTAGACATAATATGTAATGTAGCTGAAAATTTCAGAGTTCTGAGTCAAGGACAATATAGGGATAAAGCCACAAATGATGCAAGGATCTAAAGAAGTTATATTCAAACCTATAGAAGTCTTTAACATTCAAAGTAATCTGGAGATACAAGATTAACATTTCTCAATTGATTTAGCCCTTAGTAGCATTTTCTATCTTTATACTCAAGGTGCTTATATCTTTTCTCTTTTGTCACATTATTTCCATAGGGCCTTGATCTTAAACTACCACTAAATTAGAGGAAATATAGACTTGCAAGTGTCAGCTATTATAAACTGGGTGATATGTGCACTTTCACAAAGCATCAGGTTTAAACAGCTCAAGGGGTTTTGGTTGTGTTTGCAAAGAAAAATAACAAAATGCAATAATGCTCAACACATCATTTTATTTCCCTATACAGTCAAGTAAAATAGGAAAATGTATATAATTAAATGATTTTAAGTAATGGCGTAGGAGGTTATTTGGTTGGATGTTCTAGAAAGCAACAGGACTTTATGCTTCACTTTTGATTTATGCTTTTCTTTCCCATTGAATGTAAATGCCCTTTTTTCTTTCTTTGTACTGCTATTCATACTGTTTATTATTCTTCTGGATACCATTATATTTTTGCCTAAGGGCTAACTGTTCAAAGTTACTTTTAAGACATTAGGTTTGAATTTCAGTAACTATGCCTCCTATTGCTTGTCCTTCAAAAAAATCCAGAAATAAACCTATTTAGCATATGATAGTTTCATGCTATTTACTTTTATGGTCATTTTTAATCAATTTCTATATTTTCCCTTTCATATATTATTGCAGCCATTTTTTGTGTTCTTTCATTTCATTCCTAGGTGAAAACATACCTTTTCATAAGGAATAAAAAGAAAAGAAAAACAGAGTGGTCCTTTTGAGTAGTTAAGACCATTTGCATTTCAGATGGGGGAAGATATGAACAACCATAACCAATTACAAAATGGTTGCTTTAATTGCAACTACTTTTTCTTGTCATATTAAAAACAAAACAAAAACACCTCTGGAAAAGCACACTGCAGAAGGTTCCAACACCAGTGGATGCAAGTTCTGGTCCAATAGTAACTATTGTTCTGAGTTTCCAAAAACTGAGAGGGCTAAAGTAGTAACTACTGGGTGCATCTACATGTGAAACTTCAGTTTACTGCCTGCTGCCTAGCCCCACACTGAAACAGTTTTGTGCCCCAACCAGCCCTCTGCAGTACATTGAGCTGAGTTGGAGCAGTCCCAGGCAAGCATGTTGACCCCTCCAGGCCCTCTGCTAGCTGGGGCTGATTCGACCTGGCTCAATGTGCTATGGTCTTGGGCACATGTTCAAGTGTGGCATGCAGGAACAATAAATTCTAGTGTGATATGTGCTGAAGTTTATTGTTGTGTGATAATTGCATGTGTACATGCACCCACTAAGTCTCAAAAAGGGCTGAATAACTATTGAAGTTGAAATAAGGAAAAGCAATGAACTCAGCTGGGAAAAAAAGTCCTTTAAAGGAAAGCTAATTTATCCCTACAGAGAGAAGTTAAGACAAGGCCTGTTCAGAAGATAAAAGTGGTAGGCAGCAACAAGGATGGCCAAGCCTCAACTGGTTATTTTGAAATAGAAATACTTGAAGAATTTTGGGACTAGGACTTAAGTGTCACAACACCAAGGGACTTGAATCTCAACTTTGTATAACTTGAATAAATATATTGAAACACTATATGAGCGTAATTACTGTCTGGGCAGTTAGATAAAAAACAATCAACTCTTCTGGTCAACAGTCGAGGCAGAAATAACAGAACATTGTGAATTATTCTGTCAAGAAGCAATGCTGGAGGATGTCAGCACATATCTAATTTTTGGTAGTGAGAATGCATATCAGCAGAGATTACTGGGTTCTTAGGGGAAAAAATAAAGGGGGGCCAAATGCTGTCAGAATATACTGGCCACTTAGGTAGCCAGGGAGCATATTCTAGTTTATCCATGCTAGAAGTTTAAAGAGTAATTGGTCACTTAAAGAAAGTATTTAAGAAGATGCCATTCTAAAGGAAACTATAACTGGACAGAGATCAGCTTCATTTTAGTATTGCTAAAAAAAGGTATTAGAACTGATAGCAGGAATTGTTTATAAACAGCACACCCCACTATACTTGAAGCAGTAGGCTTGAAGAATATTAATAAGACCTTGGTAAAAACACACTCCAAAAAAGTTGGTTTAAGAAGATGCACACTGGCATAACAATGGCATTGTCCCTCCTGTTTGCTTTCACAGCAATGGTTCTATCTATCAGAAGAGTACCCATTTTGAATTTATGTATTGCTCTCACTGCAGGGACACTTTGATAGTATTGGGGAAAAAACTGGCAAGCAGGATCCTATCAAAGCCAAAAGCTGGCTCTAATAAAGTATGTTCTGGAAATTAGAAACTTGCTTATCATATTGTGCTGGCAAAGGAGAATGTAAGATGAGCCCAGAAAAACCAGAAGGCATTGCATTGCAGAACACAATGCCAGGGAAACTAGATGTAAGCCAGGAGCTTTCTGCCAGTAAAAATAAGGTGAGGAAACCTGGTACAGGCCATATCAAGTCATAAAGTACATAGGAAATACGCATTATGAAATTGCTTCCTCTAATGACTAAAGGAATAAAATATCATAGAAATGAATATATTAAAATAAATTAATCCAAAGGTTTCAGAAAGGTTTTATTTTGGAGAATGCAAGCATGCCAGGGAACCCTGTAGAAGAAATAGATGCAACAGTCTATTCTTGCACAGACATCTGGATCTACTGTTACAGTAATGTCTGTAATATGCACAATAAAAACTGAGGGTTAAAACCACAAGGCAGTCATCCACCAACATATCTGTAAAATGTATGCTGTTGTTGGAGGAAGAAACAAAATGACACACACTAACCCTACTACAAAGCAAGAAGAGACAGTTTCAAGACTGAAGTGGCAAAATCTTCAAACTGGCAGGGGATTCAGAGGCAGTTACATTAAAACAACTTTTAATGTGCTCTTTCAAGCAGATTTCAAAGGATGTTGTCTTTTTAAAAACAGTTTCAATTATTATCCCCATCCCATCTGAATCCCTATTCCAATTCTTATAGTTTTACAATCACATTTTTACATATGTATTTTTACACACACATATATATATATATATATATAT
>NW_005842895.1:27314-30029 GCF_000455745.1 Alligator sinensis
TCTGGGTCTGCCCCCTATACATATATCTAGGCAACTGGTGCCTCCTGGGTCTGGGGTGGCACCTGGAGTCCCCCTGTGGCTGAGCGCTGAGCTAGGGGAGCATGGGGAAGGTCTCCTGTGTACTTAGCAGCGGACCCAGAAGTGGACCAGAAATAGTTCTGGTCCACTTCCAGGTTTGCCACTGAGCACATACCCCCTGCCCCCAGACTCCTGTGGAATGCTCCATCCACCCCACCATTGCAGCATTCACAAGCTTCACCTGGGTACCTTGAGGTATGTAGAAAAAACATTTAAAGCTGTGTCTATGGCTGAATCATTGATTTTCTGAATCAGCATCAAATGTTCAGATTTGGATTTGGCTGAATTGGACCAGGACAGTGATCTGAATCAGTGAATTGAATCACTACCTCTGATTTGGGCCAAACTGAAATCAAATATGGCCCATTTACACACCCCTAATATATATATAAATATATATATATATATACACACACCACACACACACATATACAGTAAAAGCTGTAGAAAAGCTGCAGAAAAGTGTTATCTGGTACCTTAGAAACTGGCATGCTCCATTAAATGGCATGCCGGTTGATGTGGCAAAGGTGAAACTGGAAGTGCCCACCATGGCACTTCTGGTTTCACCGAGCCCCCACAGTCCGGGGCAAAGCAACCTGTGCGGAGTCCACCTCCCTATCCCCCCAGCACACTGATGGCTGGGAAGGGCAGTGGTGCACCAGCAGCAGTGGGAGAAGTGGCAGCCTGAATAGGCAAAGACACCTGTTTGGGTCTCTCAGGTTAACCTGCATATTTGGTTATCTGGCACCCCCCACTCCCCATGGGTGCTGGATAACAGAGCTTTTGCTGTATATATACACACACCTCCCCCCCACCCCTCTCTCTCTCTCTCAGTATTTTTGTTCCTTGTGTTTCTTATGTTTCTGAATGGGCAAGCCACAAAATAAAAGGCCAAATCGCTATGCATGCAGCACTTCACATGGTACAAATTAAGTAAACTGCAAATTGAGAAAAAAGAGCTTTCCTTTGATCTGTTTTAGTTCTAGTAACCTTAAGTCAGTGGCAATGCGTAGGGGGTGCGTGGGGTGCACATGCACCCCCTGAGAGCACCAGTGCACCCCCTGTCAGGCTACACTCCTTGTTTAGCCACTGGGCAGGGGAGAAAGCAGGAGCACCAGTGGCCCCCTCTGAGTGCCAGCTGGGGAGCGGGGCTGCCAGCAAAAGCATCCACTCTGCTTCTGCAAAGTGGCTTTGGGACTTCCAGAAATGGTGCGGCCACTTTTCGGTGAGTGAGATCGGGGCCAGAGAACCCCCCAGTCAGTGTGATCAGCTGCTGGGGGATCCCCCTTCTTCTGGTCGTTGACTGGTGTCAGGGGGACATGTGCCCCCCTTGACTCAAGAGGCACCAGTCACCGATGCCTTAAGTGATATTTGTAACAAAAGTAGCAATCAAATTTTCAGGAAAAAATGTGATTTTGAAAATAGGTTCCTTTTAATATAATGTAATGTCACTTGAAATTTTATTTAGGACAAACTTGATTCTGCATTCAAACCAAAAATACTATTTTTCAGTCTGAAAACCAAGTTGTTATTATTATTATCCTACTCCACACAATTTGATTTAAGCAGAAACAGGAAAAATAGCAAGAGAATGGCCATACTTATGTTACTTTTAATCTGACCAAAACCAGACTAGTTTTGGAGACTAGTGATTTGGAAAACTGACCTGATTGTGAATGAAATTTCATCCCTGATCTCAGTCCAAGCAGGAAAAGCTTTCAAGGCTGAATGGAAAAGTACAGCACTGATATTAAAGCAGAAGTTATTTTATATATATTAAATTGACAGTTATTTCCTTTCCCTCCAGGAACAGGCACCCAAGGAAGAAACACCCTGGGAGGTGCCCTCCACGGCAGAATGGCAGACAGTCACATCCAGGACCAGGGCTGCTCGCAGTATACCAGTACCAGTTCCTCCAGTCCAACTGGAGAACAGGTATGAGGCCTTGGTGACACTGCAGGAGATGGAAGGAGAGGAGGAAACCTCAGGGCAGGAAGCAATGCCACATTCTCCATGCTCCAAACAGGTCAAGAGAACCAAGCAGACCCAGAGGAGGAGGCGTCGAGTGATAGCCATAGGCGACTTCATCCTGAGTGGTATGGAAGGACCCATTTGTCGCCAGGACCCCTCAACACGAGAGGTTTACTGCCTGCCCGGAGCAAAGTTTCGGGATGTGACAGGAATGATCCAGGTCATGATTCAGCCCCATGGTCCTAGTCCATGTGGGTACTAATGATGTGGCCAGGAGAAGCCCCGATCACCTGATGACGGACTACCATGGTCTGGGCTGCGTGCTGAGGGAGAGAGGTGCACAGGTGGTATTCTTTTCTGTCCTACCAGTGAGTGGACGTGGAAGACAACACGAGAACTGCATTAGAGAGACCAACTGGCGGCTTCAGCAATGGTGTCTCGAGGCAGGCTTCAGCTTCCTTGACAATGACCCGCACATCACGACGAGAGACATCCTCATTTGGGATGGGCTTCACCTGTCCCCCAAAGGTAAGCGTGTGTTCTCTTCTAGGTTGGTGGATCTCTTCCAGTGGGCTTTAAACTAGGCTCGTCAGGAGGAGGGGAAGATGAGGGCGGAGGAAGCCATGGACCACCAAACCATGTGGCACCCACAAGGACAGTCCAGCC
>NW_005842895.1:30801-31571 GCF_000455745.1 Alligator sinensis
TCGAGTGGGTAAGGTAACTAGTAGGGTGAAAGTGCTAGACTTTAGGAAAGCTGATTTCAGTGGGCTCAGGCGTTTAGTCAAGGACACACTGCAGAGTAAGAGTTTTGAAGAGATGGGAGCCTAGGAAGGGTGGCTGTGCCTTAAGGAAATGATCATTTGGGCACAAAGGGAGACAATCCGAATGCGGGGAAAAAGGGGGAAAGGGGCCAAGAGGCTTCCTTGGCTGACCAGAAAATCCAGAGCAGCCTACAGGCAAAAAGGGCGGCATATAAAAAATGGAAACGGGGAGAGATTACTAAAGAGGAGTATGCCTCCTCTGCTCACACTTGTAGGGAGGCAGTTAGACAGGCCAAAGCTACCATGGAGCTGAGGATGGCATTCCAAGTTAAGGATAACAAAAATTTGTTTTTTTAGATATATAGGGAGTAAAAGGAAGGCTCAGGGTGGACTAGGACCTGTACTAAATGGGCAGTAGCAATTGGTGATGGACAGAAGGGACAAGGCTGAACTCCTCAATGAGTTCTTTGCCTCAGTGTTCCTAAGCGAGGGGCAAGACAAGTCTCTCACTGGGATTATAGAGAGGCAGCAGCAGGGCGCCAGACTACCAAGCGTAGACCCTGAGATGGTGCAGAGGCACTTGGAAGAACTGGATGCCTTTAAGTCGGCAGGCCCAGCTGAGCTCCATCCGAGGGTACTGAAGGCACTGGCTGACGTCATTGCACAGCCACTGGCAGGGATATTTTAACAACCCAGGCGCCCGGGGCCAGGCT